>NW_020327098.1:300000-552928 GCF_001858045.2 Oreochromis niloticus
GCCCGGATGTACTGTCTACATTGGCTGTCTCTCACCCTTTACCCACCCCTGTTGCTTCTCATGTGTTTCTTTGGTGTATTAAGAGTTTTTTCATGTGCTATGTGGAGAGGTGTTTTTTTTCCTGTTCTCAAACTGATCTCCCTGTTGGAGCTCACTCTGGGGGGAGTAATTTTTTTTCTCCTTATCTTTCCTCATGTGGTGCATTTTCCATTGTTATACCTCTCTGACCTGTCTTCCCCATGTGATGTTTCTGTGTAATGTATGTATGGTCGGAGGGTAAGATGGCACTGCCATTGCGTGCAATAGGTCGGCAGCCTTAACATGAAATTTCACCTTGTGGGACTAATAAAGGTATATCAATGATCATTTCATAGTTGTCTGTGATTGTGTAGTTTGTTTTTCAGTTTGACAGGGATGGCGTCCAGTGGGATGCTATCCCTGTCTTTGAAGCATGGAGTCAGGGTGGTGCCGCAGCCTAGCACCACTGTCGGGCAGGTGTTGTTGGCTAGGGTGAGCAGGTGGGACATGGAAACATTTCGTATGTTTCACGTATGAATAAAGGGTTGTCATATTCTTGAAAGAGCAGGGGTTTGTCAATCAGCTAATAGAGAGTGGCCTGTATTTGAATGATGAATTTATGCAAGTTTACCCCTCACAGTGCCCTCCACTTGGATCACTGTGTAGGGGGGTGCCTCGGTTTATTCCCAATGCGGCTTTGAAGCATGAACTGAAGCGCTTTGGGAAATTTGCAAGTGGCTTCCGGACAGTGAGTCTGGGCTGTAAGGACGCCAAGTTAAAGCATGTTCAGTCCCTTCGGAGGCAAGTGTTCATGTTTTTAGACTCCCCCACACAGACACTGGATGTCTCCTTCCGTGTCAAACATAAAGAAGGGTTCTACATGGTGTATGCTAGTTCCGGGAACATGAAATGTTTGGAGTGTGGAGATATGGGTCATAAGAAAATAATGTGTCCTCACCAGGGTTTTAATAGTTTTGCAATTTTCATTAGTTTTTATTTTTATTTAGTTTTGACTTCAGATTTTCAATTTTATATTAGTTTTAATTAGTTTTTACCAATTGTTTGCTAGTTTAGTTTAGTTTTTATTTTATTGAAAATCCTTAGTTTCAGTTTAGTTTTGATTAGTTTCAGTTATAGTTTTAGTTGTGTTTGCAATAATTAATTGTAACAAAATCCCAGTTTCATCATATCACTCATTCTCTTCTGCTTATCCTTAGGTATGTTGCTATTCCAGCTACCATACCCCGCACAGGTCACCTGTCTGTCACAGGGCTAACATGCAGAGACAGACAACTCACATTCCCACTTATGAGTTCTTTAAATAAATAAATAAATAAATTAGGGCAGATGAACAACCATTGATACCAGGCAACTATAAAATGTATATCTTGGCCACAATGAGACTATTAACCCTTGTATGGTGTTTGGGTCTGTGAGACCTGTTTTCAGTTTTTTTCAAAAGAAAATTTAGACAATTAATTATTTTTTCAACCTGAAATTCATTGGCTTTGGCTTATTTTCTGTGAATAACATAAATCCGAACTAATTTTCAATGACCTCATACTGTACCTCCCCCCACGCATTTACATTACATACAAGGTGTTCGGGTCCACTGGACCCAGGTCTAATAAAAGTGTTGAAAGTGTAGGTCCTGTGTTCCCACACTCTGTCTTCCTCCTTTCTGGTGCTGCTGATAGTGTTTTCTTCCCCTCCTGCTCCCGCACAAAGTTGCAACATTGTTGAAAATTCGACTATCAACACCGTCTGCTCTTACATTCCCGCACATTTTACCCTCTTTCTTGAGGGATCCAAATTTTATTTTCTCATACCCTGTCCCACCTGCAAATTAGGGGCATAATACTATAAATAAGACTTTGCCAGTGTGGTTCTTTATCACAACTGATCAAGATGGCAAAAGATTATCTGCTGCGAGGGCCATCCAATTGATTTTGGAAGAGAGAGGAGCTTCGGATGATGATGTTGACAAAGAGGTTTCAGAATATTTCACATTTCTGAAAATTCAGAGTCTGACAGTGACTTTGAAGTAGAGGATGAGGTTGAGCACCATTTAGTAACAAAACGAAGACGAGTACCCCATCAGCAGCCAGCTCCAGGACAAGAACAAGCCCACCAGACAGCAAGTGAAGAAATATGGATGTCAATAAATGGTGAAATTGAATGGTCTTCTTGCCCAAGAAATGAGCCACCCTGCAGAGCTGTTACTGTGATAAGCCAGGGCCAACACGGCTGACAGTTACTCATGTGCAGGACATCGAGTCTTCATTTGAGCTTTTCATCCCAGATTCCATCCAGAAAATTATTCTGGATTGCAGTAATCTAGACGGAAGGTGTGTTTTTGGAGAGAGGTGGAAGGAGATGGACCAAATTCATCTAAGAACCCCAAAGGCCTACTTTTGGGTTCTTATTCTTGCAGGAGTTTCCAGGTCCAAAGGAGAATCCACAGAATCCCTGTGGGATGCCGAAACCGGCAAGAACCTTTTCATGCATCAATGTCTCTGGAAAACTTCCACAAAATTTCCAGGATTATCCGTTTTGATAACCGAGATGACAGACCAGCTCGACGGCAGAGAGACAAGCTAGCTGCCATCAGGACAGTGTGTGCACCACCTCCCCCTGTTTTACAACCCTGGGCCTAATGTCACCATTGATGAGCAGCTGATCCCATTTAATTGTGAAACATATTGCTTCACGTGTAAATGTGTTGTGTCTTTCCACTCACTCCACTTGATTATAACTGATTAATTTTTTTTATAATATTTTATAAAAAGAAAAAAAAAAGAGAAGCACATTAATTCATAAATGTGATCTAACAAAGGTAAAGGGAAAAAATTAACCATGTTTGCTGTTCATATGGCTTGTAATTGGGATGAAGTAAACATCTAAGATAAGATAAGATAACCTTTATTAGTCCCACATGTGGGAAATTTGTTTTGTCACAGCAGGAAGTGGACAGTGCAAAAGTTATGAAGCAAAAATTAGAATAAAATAAAATAAGAATAAATACTGTACACAACTGTACAGAATAGAATAAAATAAAATACTATATACAGTAGAATAAAATAGAATAAAATATACAATAGGATAAAAATAGAATACAAATGGTATATACACCTGAGTAAAAAATACAATGATGCCAGGAAGATTATTGCACTTAGTATTATTGCACATTTGTGGATGTGTGTGTTTGATCAGTTAAAGTCTTTGTTGTGGAGTCTGACAGCAGTGGGGAGGAAAGACCTGCGAAATCTCTCCGTCCCGCACCGTGGGTGCCGCAGTCTCCCACTGAAGGAGCTGCTCAGTGCTGTCACAGTCTCATGCATGGGGTGGGAGATGTTGTCCAACAGGGATGACAGCTTAGCCGCCATTCTCCTGTCACTCACCACCTCCACTGGGTCCAGAGGGCATCCTAGAACAGAGCTGGCCCTTCAGATCAGCCTGTTCAGTCTCTTCCTGTCCCCAGCAGAGATGCTGCCACCCCAGCAGACCACACCGTAAAAGATGGCTGAGGCCACCACAGAGTCATAGAAGGTCTTCAGGAGTGGGCCCTCCACTCCAAACGACCTGAGTCTCCGCAGCAGGTACAGTCTGCTCTGCCCTTTCCTGTAGAGGGCGTCTGAGTTATGAGTCCAGTCCAGTTTGTTGTTCAGATGAACACCAAGGTACCTGTAGCTGTCCACAGCCTCAATGTCCATACCTTGGATGTTCAGTGGTTGCAGTGGAGGATGGTTGTGCCTGCGGAAGTCTACCACCAGCTCCTTGGTTTTACTGGCATTGATCTGGAGGTAGTTCAGCTGGCACCAGTCCACAAAGTCCTGAGTCAGTCCTCTGTACTCCTTGTCGTCCCCATCAGTGATGAGGCTGACTATTGCAGAGTCATCAGAGAACTTCTGCAGGAAGCACTGGGTGGAGTTGTGGGAGAAGTCTGCAGTGTAGATGGTGAAGAGGAACGGAGCCAGAACCGTTCCCTGTGGGCCCCCCATACTGCAGACGACCCTGTCCGACACACAGCCCTGAGTCCTCACATACTGTGGTCGGTCGGTGAGGTAGTCCAAAATCCAGGTAGTGAGGTGATGGTCCACTCCAGAGTTCTCCAGCTTGTCCTTCAGAACCGAGGGAAGAATAGTGTTGAAGGCACTGGAGAAATCAAAGAACATGATTCTCACAGTGCTCCCAGCGGTCTCCAGGTGAGCGAGGGAACGATGTAGGAGGTGAATGATGGCATCATCCGCTCCAATGCCAGGCTGGTAGGCAAACTGAAGTGGGTCCAGTGATGAGCTCACAAGGCGCCGAAGCTGAGCCAGGACCAACCGCTCCAGGGTCTTCATCAGGTGGGATGTCAGAGCCACCGGCCTGTAGCTGTTGAGGTCCTTGGGGCGTGAAGTCTTTGGCACTGGAACAACACAGGAGGTTTTCCAGAGCTGTGGGACTCTTCCCAGCCTCAGGCTCAGGTTGAAGAGGTGCTCCATCACCCCACACAGTTGGTCCGCGCAGGACCTGACGACCCTCGAGCTGATGCCATCTGGACCAGCTGCCTTCTTGGCTTTAATCCTCCTCAGTTCCCTCCTAACCTGGGTGGTTGAGAGAGACAGGCTGGAGCCTTGTGTTGAGTGTGTATTGGATGCTGTTGTTGGGGGTGGGGAGGAGTGAGCAGGGTGAATAGAGGAGGTGTGAAGTGTCTGAGGTGGAACAGCAGCAGTGGGGGTGGGTGAGTCTGCAGCCGATGTTGGAGACTGCCTCATGGCTGAATCAAATCTGTTGAAGAAATGATTCAGTTCATTTGCCCACCTCACATCCCTCCCAGGCAGAGAGTTCTGATGTTTGTGGCCTGAGATGGTTCTGAGGCCTCTCCAGACTTCACCAACGTTGTTTTGCTGAAGCTGGTTCTCCATCTTTTGCCTGTAGCTATCCTTCCCATTCCTTATCAGTCCCCTCAACTCTCTCTGCACCCTTTTCAACTCCTCTTTGTCTCTGGATTTGAAGGCCCTCCTCTTCTGCTTGAGGACAGCTTTAATTTCTGGGGTAATCCAAGGTTTGTTGTTGGAGAAACACCGTACAGTCCTGGTAGGTACAGTGTTAGCCACACAGAAATTAATATAGTCAGTAATGCATGTAGTAAGGCTGTCGATGTCCTCTCCGTGGTCGTCACAGATCACCTCCCACACAGTGGACTCAAAACAATCCTTAAGAGCCTCCTCGCTCTCCTCCGACCATCTCTGCACTGTGCGGGTGGCTGGTGGCTCCCTGCGCACTAAGGGCTCATACACAGGGACGAGGTGCACCAGGTTATGATCAGATCTGCCCAGTGGAGGGAGAGGTGATGAACTGTATGCCTCTTCTGCATTGGCTACAGTAAGTCCAGTGTTTTATTGTCTCTGGTTGGGCATGTCACATACTGGGTGAAGGTGGGCAGTGTGGAGTCCAGTGAGACATGATTAAAGTCCCCTGATATTATGAGAAGGGCTCTCGGAGATTGTGTTTGCAGTCTGCTGACCACAGAGTGGAGAGAGTCACAGGCTGCAGCCGCGTTGGCTGAGGGGGGGACATACGCTGTTATCGCGATAACATGCGAGAATTCCCGGGGCAGGTAGTACGGACGCATGCTAACGGCTAAAAGCTCAATGTCTCTGCTGCAGAGTTTTTCTTTTACAGTGATGTGCCCAGGGTTACACCATCTGTCGTTCACAAACACTGCCAGTCCCCCTCCTTTCCTCTTACCACTCTCTCTCGTCCTGTCCGCTCGCAGCAGCTGGAATCCCGGTAGTGTCACGCTCGTGTCTGGAGTTAGCGGTGTTAGCCACGACTCCGTTAGCATCATGATGCTACATTGCCGGTACTCCCTCTGTGACCAGGTTAGCGACGTGAGCTCATCCATCTTATTGGGCAAAGATCTTACATTTCCGATAATTACAGAAGGAAGAGATGGTCGATAACGTCTCCTTCTCGGGCGACGGCGCTCCTTCCCAGCACGACACCCCCGTCTTTTCCTCCTCAGCTCGCTGGGAATGTCGGGTCTGTCCGCCGGCAGTACCGCTGTAGGACGCAGCGCTAACAGCTGATCCTTACTGTAAACAAAGGATCCCTGCTCTGGGTCCCCAGACACGGGTGAAAAAAGTAGAAAAAAAACTGAGAAAAACGACCAGAACTAGCACAAAACGGTAGAACATGGTTGCAGAGACTAATTACTAATACGTTAGTTATAAAAAATTACGAGAAGAAAAAGATAAGAAAGAAAGAAAGTCAGAATGAGCAGAGCTGCTGTAACAGGCTGCCGCACACGGGGGGCGCCGGAAGTAATACTGTTGAGTAATTTAACATAAAATTGCTTGATGGTGTTAATTTGGAAAGCCAAAACTCTAGCGGGTCCACCAGACCCATGAACACTGGCTGAGTAACAAAAATATGAACACCACACAAGGGTTAACTCTTGCATCACTGGGTGTTCGTAATTTTGGTTCAAGTGAATTGATAAACCTTTTGAAGGCAATTGACTCACACAGTTGTGTAGATATCCCAGTCCTGCTGTCTCGGGATGCATCACGCTGCCTTGCCTGGTGTTAGCTTCTGTTTCTGGGGATGAGGGTTGAGTGTGCTCCTTTACCTTCTCAAGGTAAGCTAGGTTAGCCTTCTTGTGTGAGCTTTTCAAGTGCACTTGAAGGTTTGTGGGATTTTTTTTTTCCCTTTAGAAATGTCCCTCATAATTTGTCTCTTTCCACTACAAGACACTTGCTTTATCCAAAACACAGTCATATTCAAAGTAATCCCAAATTGGAACCTGGCGCTTTCTCCAGACTTTTCCTGACATGATTCTGCGCGTGGACGGAGCAGCGACACAGACGACTCGACTAACTTACCTGCCACCTGCTGGCATAATGAGACACAGCAAGAAAAAAACCTGAAAACTAAACTTCTTTTTTACCCTTGACTATTGTATGACACGCACACATCAACGAAAACTAAACATTTTTGCTATAAATTCAGTTAATTTTAGTTAGTTTTGTGAACACTCATTACAGTTTTAGTTAGTTTTCCTTTTTTCATTTTTATTTTTATTTCCGTTAACGAAAATGTTTTTTCACTTCTAGTTTTCGTTATTTCGTTAGTTTTAGTTAACGATAATAACCTTGGTCCTCACAGGCAGCTTGCAGCAGGACCTGCTATGGATGATAGTGGGGAGGGGATTAGCGTGCAGCAGGCGCTAAACGTGGCTGCGCCTCCGGTGCGGGGTGAGACCGTTGTTGCCCCGGCTGAGGCTGTGTCTATAGTGCGGGACAAAGCCGCTGTTGACCCTGGTGGAGCTGTGCCTCCAGCGCGTGGCCCTATCTGAAGAGGACGCTGCGCCCTCGGCACGAGGTGAGGTCGGCATTTCTTTGGTGTAGAGTGAGGTGAATGATTGCATGACTGCAACTAAGTCGAAAGAGAGGGTGGAGGCTGGACTTGTGGTCAGTGCGGCACAGAATGGAGATAAAATGAGGAGCTCCGAGTTGGGTGTAGAGTGTGTTGTTGCCTCGGGGGAAGGAGGGGTGGAGGAGCTGCAGAGCAGGACGCCTGCTTGTTGTTATGGTAACGACGTGAATGGGATGGAGTGTGATTCTGACTCTCATAATGTTTCTGTGGCAGACAGTGTCTCTCAAAATACAGATTTGTATTCTTTGGAGGAAATTGCTGCTTTTCTGGATGACACCTTTGGTAAAAAAGTGAATGTTAGAGAATATTTCCCTGATGTTGAGAAATTCATTCGGTGAGCTATGACTCTTCAGAAAGTAGTGGGGTTGGACTTACTGGATGGTAAAAAGCGTTATCGCCTGAAGAAACATGTTATTGGTCTGAGGAAACAGTTGAAGCATCTGAATCGATAGAGAAAATGAAGTTTTGAAAATAAAACGTCATGATCATACAACACTGGGTGTTTCATCTCTGCTGGGTTTTTCTGTTTGCTTTCTTGATGGCTTCCGCTTATGCGCAGGGGTTGAGGGTGGCCTCCTTGAATGTGAATGGGTGCAGGGATGCAAATAAGAGAGCCTTATTAGCTGAGGTGATCAAACAGAAGAGACTAGATATAGTCTTTCTCCAAGAAACACATACTGACAGTTCAAATTAAATAGACTGTGGTCTGTGGTGGGGAGGGCAGAAATTTCTTAGCCTTGGGACAAATTTTAGCACAGGAGTTACTATTTTATTTTCTCCTTCTCTAAATGCAAATATTATTTGCATCATGGAGATGGTAACCTCTCCATGAATCGCTACCTTATCGTGGTGGAGGGGTTTGTATGTCCCAGGGATCCCAGGGGCTATGCCCCCTGGTAGGGTATCCCATGGCAAATTGGTCCTGGGTGAGGGACCAGACAAAGAGCAATTCAGAATACCCTTATGAAGATAACATCGAGGGAACAGTTTACTCTGCCCGGGATAGGGTTACCAGGGCCCCACTCTGGAGCCAGGCTCGGGGAGGGTGCCCGAGGGCGAGCGTCTGGCCGGGCCTTAGTCCTTGTGCCCCGGCCGGGCACAGCCCGAAAAGGAGACATGGGCCCATCCTCCCACAGGCCCACCACCCGCAGGAAGCGCCATAGGGGTCTTCCACAAGTGGGGTCAAAAATGAAGAATTAATTTTTACACAGTACCAAACATGATTAATAGTCAGGGCTGCACATAAGTGGTCTGCAGGTGTGCATTCGCTGTCAAAATAAAAGTATTCCCGGAAATTCAGAGAATATGCGCTTCTTTTGTGGTGGAGGAACACCAAAGTAATTGCTTATGGAGCTTGCTTCTTTGACATCTTTAAGAGTTCTGAATAAATGTCTGTCCTCCTCCAGAACATCTAATGTACGCAAACGAGCGTTCATACTTCTTGTCTGGTATGCGTCTTTTATTTTGACAGCAAATGCGCACCTGCGGACCTTTTATGTGCAGCCCTGTTTATAGTTTCCTGTGCATTTCAAACATTGTCCTTTCTGATGTTTTTTTTTTTAATATTTAAAGTAACATGGCTGCTATGAGGCCAGCTAGGATCCCTGTGGATCTTGCCCTACAAATAATCCAGGACGGATGGGATGAAGAGCCCGCTGGAGGCACTGACTCAGAATCTGACGTCTAAGATATAGAGGACCCAGCCTATTGTCCTGCCCACTGAACAAGGCCAGTCAGATACAGAGGAGTCCTCTGATGAGTCCTCTATATATATATATATATATATATATATATAACAAGCATTTGCATTGATGCATTTATTGATATTACCTTAAAGTTTGCATTAATTTCAGGTTAACTTTTACTTTACTTTATTTACTTTACTTACAGGTGCCAGTATAATCATATGATAATTTGTCATTGCAGGTGCACCTATGATTATTGTTCACATATTGCATTTGTGTCTTTAAAGGAGTTGTGACTCAAGAAGTCGTCTCTTGAGGGTTACAAACTTTTGGTTAGCGTTATGATTAGCCAATCTACTGTGAGGATGACCTGAGTTATTGAAGGATTGCACACGCTTACAATACATTTGTATTCTGTTCTTTTTATTATTTTTATTCATGTATACCCTTTATTAAGTTTTAAGTAGTGGTATTAGATTGAAACATTTGTTTAATACATTTTTATACATTTTACATATAAGCCAAGATCATCACACATAGGATGGCCTCAGCCTGGTTGCATAAGCAGAAAGGTTAAATAAGGTGCAAGGCAAGTGCAAGGTGCAAGGTGTGAGTGTGTGTAGGAACTAAGAGATTTGAGTTTAAGATTGTGTTTTTGTGCTGTATGTGGACGGGAGGCCGTGCCACTGATTGTTGTGTATTCTGAGTTTATTGGGGATTGAATTTGACTGTGTTTTGAGAAAAAGAGAAATCACAGTTAAAGGTCGTTATGTAGATGAAGTATTTTGTGCTGCGATCTGAAGATTGTGAGTTCATAATCTTGTTTTTGTTGAGTTCTAAAAAGCGGACCATATCCACTCTGTGTGTTGATTAGGGCGTTGTCCTGAATCACAGCAGAGGAAGTGTCTCGCAGAAAGTTTGAATGGGACTGCGAGAAGCATGAGGTGTGTGTGAGCCAGCCTCGAGGGGCGTGTTCACAGGTGGAACGAATGAGGAGTAAAATGTGTGTGTGTGAGAGAGAAAGAAAGGTGGAGGCGAGTGACCAGCCTGTGAGTGTGTGTGAATTTCTTGATGACAAAAAATGGAGAAAAAGTACATTAGTTGATTTTCTGTGAAATAATAATAGTGAAGAAATGATAGTGATCAAATGGGAGAAAATGAACTAAAGTAAATCAAGCAAATTAAAAAGTGGATTAGCGTTAAAGCAATGATGAATAAATTGATAAAATTAACAGTGACATTTAAAGGTCATCAAGTACTCAAGGATGAATGGAGAATTTGATTGCTGACTGTATGAGAGCTGTTGGGGTGAAAGGAAAATTAGGTTGGAGGAGTGAGTTAACGGGTTAATGTGTGGGTGTAAAACAATGGGGTAATGAAAAAAAAAGAATGAAAGAAAATAAAGAAGAAAAAACAAAATAAAAGTGTGAGTGGGAAATTCTCTCCGACTGGGGGACGCAGTGACACTACAGGTCACCTTCTTCCCCTGCTGGACACAAAAGAAAACATAATTTGGAGTGTTGTGGGTGAAAATAATTAACAACGACATCAAGAAGATTTTTGTGTTTGCGGTTAAGAACAAGTAAAATTTCATTTTCGGGGTTGAAAGTCAGTAGAGTTCAAAACAAAATAAGCGGAAATATGTTGCTTTAGGAGTGATGAAAACATATGCAGTGACAGTAAATAATGAAAGTCTCGCAGTCTGTCGATTACAGGTGGGGAACGGACCTGGATCAATTCTCCATGGGCAGCAGTCGGAAGAAAATTGTAGGTTAAGATCATTAGAAACAAAAAATAGAAACACCCAGCCAGAATCTTTGGCTGAATTGTTTTGCGGCTTCCCGTCCTCATCCTGAAAAAGCAAGCTCCAAGGAAGCTGATCTTTCCTTGAAGACACGAAGTGCAGTTCCAGAAGCACAAGCATGAACATCAACAGTGGACAGCAGTCCACGGGACAATACCAGAGTCCTGAGCAGAGAGGTCCAGCAGCACTATGGGCAAACGGCATCAGAAAGAGAAGATCCATCATCTTGATTGGATGAATGGAGATGCGTTTCCAGCAAGCTGCTACTTCACTGTGTGTGAAGGACTTTTGAGAAGATTGTTGGAGTTTGACACTTGCCGTGTTTGGAGCAAGATGGCAAGGAAAGAGACAGTGGGAGCATACATGGGACAGAGGAATGCTGTTTTACTGTGGGGAATCAAATTGGGTTAAGGAATCCAGGGAGACAAGCGACTGCCTGGAAGTGGAGGATTGACAAAGTGTCCAGACCACCACAAAAGGGGGAGGAAGACAAGCACTGAGGTATGCAAGTTTACTGTTAGAGAAAATGGAAAGACAACACCACACATGCACATAATGTGTACTAGAGGTAGCACACAATCATACAGAAAGTGTCACACATCAAAAGAGGGTATTTGTAGAAGGGGTTAATAACACACAGCGTGGTTGCCGATGGTAACCTGCAAGCATTTGGGGTTTAGCTGTGCCTGACTATGACAGAGATTTTCATTTATATGTTTCTGAAACAAAATTTGGAGTGAACAGAGTTTTGTTTCCGAAAAAAAAGGGGGAAGGTACATAAAGAACCCACAGAAATAGTAAATGCATTAACCCGACTATTGCACACACACACACATCTAATGAAGTTCATTTGGATCAAACACAATTTTAAGTAGGCAATACTGTTACCATCATCCTGTCTGGTTCATTGAGTGGGTTGAGAAGTGACAAATAGAAGACTGAATTACTATTATTTTGGGGAATATGAGTGAACGCTAGCAGAATCCTGCAGCCAGAGTTTAAATGAATGAAACTAGCAGATTTTTTGTTTTTTGTTTTGTTTTGTTTTTTGTTTCTGATGTATGGGGAAGGTTTTACCATGGCACCAAGTTTTAGATTTGGTGTGTTTTCACCTATAGGAGAAAGAACATTCTGGGACAAGTCCTAAGACCGGGCTTCTGTATTTTTATTTACTTTTGTTTTTCAGTCTTATCTGTTATTTTTATTTTAATTTTTGTTTTTTGAACAGTGCACTGACTTTTGTTTGTGAATTTCTTTTCTTTAAGCAGATCTGGATTAAAAGCGCTATACGACATGTCGAGAAAACCGTTGCAAGTGAGTTTCTCCAAAATTATAATGGGCTCTGGAGAAAGCCGCTTATTTGGGACAATTAGAAAATGAGAGTCCCTGCCCAAAAAGGATTCAGCGAGGTAATCCGATCTAAAGTTCTTCTTTTTCTTTTGAAATGACCTCATTTTGCTGTGGGTGGAAATGAAAATGCGACGATAGTTTCCACTATCAGCAAAGAAAGAATGAATGAATGAATGAATGAATGAGTGAGTGAAAGAGAAAAAACTGACTGACTGGTAAAAGCTGACAAAAGCTGACAAGACTTGATCACTACTCAAGGTTAACCTCCACCTAGACAGGACAAAAGGGTGGATGAATTTATGTGTGTTTCTTTTTACAGGAGCAGGAAGATGACAGCAGCATCCAAGGTTGCGTGACAATTTAAACCTTTAAATGCCACTTTCTGTGTTTGTTAATCTATCAGGGGTGTGTTATTCATGGGCTTGTGCGCAGCGTTAACATTTACATTTCTTTTCTACAGCAGAGTTAATCATATGTTTGATTATGTGAGTTACAGCAGGACACACTAATGGTTAATGTTCTTTCTACTACAGGATTGATTAGGCTATTACACTGTGTCCTTGGGAAAATGTTGAATATTGCAGGGGAGAAGTGAATATACTGTGAGACACATCCTGTGTTGGAACCAGTGTCATTGTTTTACAGCAGGGTTAACCTTATGACCTTTTACAGCACCTCTGGAACCTGTCGACCTGTGCCTGACCATCAGGATTGTCCATGTGTGTTGCTAATGTTTGTTTTTTCTAAGAGTGCATGTAGAGGATTCAGCAGAGACGGACAAGTGACATGAGAAAACAAATAAGAGATGCAGTGTTTATGGAATAGTTGAATATAGGGCTCATTAGCTGGCCACTATTGAGCTCATAGTGATAAAATGAGTGGAGTGACATTGCTTAAGGAAAGTCACCGATTAAATTGTGGAATAAATAGTCATGATTCATGATTTGGGACAAATTATGGCAATAATTGTGATTTAATGATTGGAGAAAACCTGCACATGATACTTGTCTTTTATGCTGAATACTTCATTACTCTTATGATCTATAGTTGGTTGAAAATGTGAAGTTTGATTTAACAGATTTGTCTTCCAGGATACAGGCTCCAGGTGGAGCTGGGAGTTAAATAAGCTAAACATTTAATTGCTGACTGATGTTTTTACACAGGGTTACAGGTTGGAGTATGGCTGCTCCAAGGGATAAACCCTGGAGATTGTTTTAGGGAGACTGTGCAACATTCTTGTACATGTCTCATTGGGGAGTTGACACATGGTGAAAGCCATGTGGCAAGAGGAGTGTTATTTTTTAATCTGTAGATGTCGTGAGGTGCCATGACGAGAAGGAGTGGCTGAGGGGATAGTCCACAAGATGGGAGCTGAGGCCAGGAGAGAGTCTTCAGGAGGATCAGAGATCACCTTCAGCACAGCAGACATCGCGCAGGAGATCGTCATGAGGAGACTCTGCACAGCAAAATTTTAAATAAGATGAAAGAGATTCAACGTTGACGTTGAGGAAGACAACTAAGGTGTACGACATGCTCTGCCTTAAAATCTTCAGCAGCATTGGAACGTGAGAGCCTGAAGGATGAAGGGAGCGTGCCTAGCTCCGAAAGTGATGGCGCAGAGGAAGTCCAGCGATGGAATTGTGATTCTGTGTGAAGCACAAATGCTAGGAGACTGGGAAATAGTTGACACCACTTTTCCCAAGGATGAAGATCACCTAAAGTGTATCACTTTGCCATGCAGATTTGATGCTCTGCGGAGAAGCCTTCTGCGAGGGAGAGATGTAAACAGACGAGCCTTTCATCTACATTTACATCATGTCAACTTGTCTAGGCTGGTTGAGGGGAAATTGGAGAGAAACGGTAGTGTCAGGTGTGATAACTGTTGTTACTGTAACTGTGATTTTTCTTATAAGTGAATTGCCCTGAGACAGACCTGAATCCACTCCAGCGACTCCACCATCACAGGCCACGGTGAAGCGAACCAAACGTAGTGAAACAGGTAAATCAGATGAGGGTTTTGATTATTATGGTGGTATAGAGTTGGACTACGTTAAAGGGTCCACAATCTCGTATACATTTGATCTTTGTGCTGTCATTAAATGTAAGGGCTTAAACAGTTCATGGTGGGGATATGATGTCTGGGTAGTATTCTGGCACGTGGCGCCCATACAAGGACACCACGTGGCAGAAGCTTGGGTTTCAGCGGGACTTCTCAACTGGGCAGAAGCCATTGACCCTGTCACTGAACCGCTGGTATGACATAATTCAATTCAATTCAATTCAATTTTATTTATATAGCGCCAAATCACAACAAAAGTCGCCTCAAGGCGCCGGTCTCAAGACATAATGTCCTGAGACCGGCGAACCTTACCAGGGACGCAGTTGAAGGGCTTGCTGAACAGTTGGGTCCAACATCTTTAATGGCAGTACAAAATCGGATGGCGTTAGATATGTTGTTGGGGGAAAAATGGGGCATTTGCGCGATGTTTGGGGATATGTATTGTACTTTATTCCAAATAACACAGCTCCTGATGGCTCTGTGACCCGAGCACTGGAAGGCCTGAGGACGTTGTCCATCACAATGCATGAGCATTCGGGAGTGGATAACCCGCTGGAAGCATGGATGACCTCTGTCTTTGGGCAATGGAAAGGTTTCATTATGTCAATTATGGTTTCTTTGTCTGTTTTTACTCCAATATTAGCGACTTGTGGGTGTTGTTGTGTGCCTTGCATCAGAGCCTTGTTTGTAAGACTCATCAATTGTGCTGTGGGAGAATCTGATACAAAGGCCAACACCAGGATGCCACTTTTGGGAAATGGGGAGTCACAGTATGAAAACATTATGGTGAAAGATTTAGTTTAGTTTTATTTGCCTTAGGGCAGATAACAAGGGGGACTTGTAGGAATGTTTAGCTTATTTTAGAGTTTAGGAATGTGTTAGATAGGATATAGAATTGTGAGACACTGACACTGCCCTGGATATAAATAAAGGCCTGACTGTGTCATGAACTTAGGAGTAGATTTTAGGAGACCCTCCCCCAATTGAACTGTGAAAGTAAGACAAAGAGGACTTAATGCTGAGTGGAAATTCCCCAGAGGATACCTGGGTGGGGGTCTCAACATTTGTAACTGGATAACTGTGGTCTGGAAGAGAGATGGACTTTTATGACCGGCAGGAAGTCACGTACGCAGAGACACACACACACAGTGCTTAAACTGTTACACTCACACATCCACATGCACACTCACTCACGTGCACTCACATAGACACAGGTAGGTGCACACACAGGCACTCACGTGCTCGTGCATACACACAGAGACAGAGTTTTCAGCACACCATGGGGGTTTTATGATGGGGTCACTTCTATAAAGCTGGCTGTGACGAACAAAGGAGTGAAGATTTTGCAGAGGGACACCGGCCTCGTCTTCCCTTCTAGAAGAATGTATGCTTGAATAAAGATGAATAAAGTTTTTGTGAAAATGACTACTGGGTCCGGTGCCATCTCTGGATGCCCGAGGAATGAAAAAGAACCGGGGTAAAACTGATTTCCCAACAATATGTATATATATATATATATACAGGGAGTGCAGAATTATTAGGCAAATGAGTATTTTGTCCACATCATCCTCTTCATGCATGTTGTCTTACTCCAAGCTGTATAGGCTCGAAAGCCTACTACCAATTAAGCATATTAGGTGATGTGCATCTCTGTAATGAGAAGGGGTGTGGTCTAATGACATCAACACCCTATATCAGGTGTGCATAATTATTAGGCAACTTCCTTTCCTTTGGCAAAATGGGTCAAAAGAAGGACTTGACAGGCTCAGAAAAGTCAAAAATAGTGAGATATCTTGCAGAGGGATGCAGCAGTCTTAAAATTGCAAAGCTTCTGAAGCGTGATCATCGAACAATCAAGCGTTTCATTCAAAATAGTCAACAGGGTCGCAAGAAGCGTGTGGAAAAACCAAGGCGCAAAATAACTGCCCATGAACTGAGAAAAGTCAAGCGTGCAGCTGCCAAGATGCCACTTGCCACCAGTTTGGCCATATTTCAGAGCTGCAACATCACTGGAGTGCCCAAAAGCACAAGGTGTGCAATACTCAGAGACATGGCCAAGGTAAGAAAGGCTGAAAGACGACCACCACTGAACAAGACACACAAGCTGAAACGTCAAGACTGGGCCAAGAAATATCTCAAGACTGATTTTTCTAAGGTTTCATGGACTGATGAAATGAGAGTGAGTCTTGATGGGCCAGATGGATGGGCCCGTGGCTGGATTGGTAAAGGGCAGAGAGCTCCAGTCCGACTCAGACGCCAGCAAGGTGGAGGTGGAGTACTGGTTTGGGCTGGTATCATCAAAGATGAGCTTGTGGGGCCTTTTCGGGTTGAGGATGGAGTCAAGCTCAACTCCCAGTCCTACTGCCAGTTTCTGGAAGACACCTTCTTCAAGCAGTGGTACAGGAAGAAGTCTGCATCCTTCAAGAAAAACATGATTTTCATGCAGGACAATACTCCATCACACGCGTCCAAGTACTCCACAGCGTGGCTGGCAAGAAAGGGTATAAAAGAAGAAAAACTAATGACATGGCCTCCTTGTTCACCTGATCTGAACCCCATTGAGAACCTGTGGTCCATCATCAAATGTGAGATTTACAAGGAGGGAAAACAGTACACCTCTCTGAACAGTGTCTGGGAGGCTGTGGTTGCTGCTGCACGCAATGTTGATGGTGAACAGATCAAAACACTGACAGAATCCATGGATGGCAGGCTTTTTTATTTTTTTTATATTATAACCTTTATTTAACCAGGAAAAATAATCCCATTGAGATTAAGAACCTCTTTTTCAAGGGAGTCCTGGCCAAGAGGCGACAACACGTTAAAAATTACAAAGTTACATACATATTGTAAAATAACAATTTCATTTTAAACAACAATTTTCTCTGACTCTCTCAATCTAGACTTAAAAGCATTTAATGAAATAAGATCTGCTATCTTCCAATCTTTTTGCATCTTGTTCCATGTGGATGGGGCAGCATAAATAAAAGCCCTCTTTCCCAGTTCGGTTCTGGCAAATGGAACATTAAGCAACAAAAGATCGCTTGAACGCAAGCTATAGGAAACAGTGCTTTTCCGTGTGAGCAGATCACAAATGTAAGTGGGCATTAGACCAAGCAGGGCTTTATAAATAAAGATGCACCAATGAGCAAATCTCCTGGAGGACAACGAAGGCCACCCCACACGAACATACAGATCACAACTATGGGTCAAAGCCCTACAGTTTGTAATAAACCGTAAAGAAGCATGATATACTGAATCGATCTTTTGAAGACACTGGGCAGAAGCATTCATATACAGCAGATCACCATAATCTAAAACAGATAAAAATGTAGCATTCACAAGACGCTTTTTTGTCTCAAAGGAAAAACAAAATTTGTTTCGAAAGAAAAAACCCAATTTTAATTTGAGTTTTTTCACAAGATTGTCTATGTGAGGTTTAAAGGTCAAAGAATCATCAATTAGAAAGCCAAGGTATTTATTTTATTTTATTTTATTTTTGAGTGTCCTTGCAAAGAAAGGTGGCTATATTGGTCGCTGATTTGTTTTTGTTTTGTTTTTGAATGTCAGAAATGTATATTTGTGAATGTGGAGATGTTATATTGGTTTCACTGGTAAAAATAAATAACTGAAATGGGTATATATTTGTTTTTTGTTAAGTTGCCTAATAATTATGCACAGTAATAGTCACCTGCACACACAGATATCCCCCTAAAATAGCTAAAACTAAAAACAAACTAAAAACTACTTCCAAAAACATTCAGCTTTGATATTAATGAGGTTTTTGGGTTCATTGAGAACATGGTTGTTGTTCAATAATAAAATTATTCCTCAAAAATACAACTTGCCTAATAATTCTGCACTCCCTGTATATATATATATATATATATGTATATATATATATGTTTTGGCATAGAAAGATTCTAATTTAATCAGCTGCTCTTACCTTTGGAACTTTAAGATGAAATGGTCCTGATTTGTAGAGCATCATGGCAACACTGTTGAAGACAAACTCAGAAATTCCCACGTAAATCATCTGGTCAGTTTGTGTGAAAACTGGATCTGTGCCTGTCCTTATTGAACCAGCGTCCACACCCTGCCCCTGCCTGAATACCAAGCCCTGGAACACATCAGTGCATGCATTATAATGTCTTCTGGGTTTTAAAAATGATGCTGATATACCAGGTGTTAATAGTTTGATGTTGTTTCTCACTTTGAAAGGCACATCAAGGCTGTGAGATCTCACTTCAATGTCTTTGCTCAGAGAGTAATCGATGCTGATGTTGAGGTCTTTATCAAGAGTCATTGCCATAGTGATATTGTTTAACATGTTGTTGATGTTAGGCACAACTACTTTTTGAAGAGCAGGGCAGACCTAAAGACATAGACAAATAGAAAGACAGTTAGACCTGTTCTAATAGATGCAAATAATATCCAGCACAAGGCAGCAGATCATTTTTTAAAATATTTGTTGAGGTCGGTGAACCTAATACTTGAATAAAAATACACATGCAGATGTACACTCATCCCCCCTCCCCCTCCAAAAGCCTTCGACGCTTATTCCCTTCCGATGCTGACGGTGGATCATGGAGACCAGCGCATAGGTTGCAGACCCGAATGTACTGTCTACATTGGCTGTCTCTCACCCTTTACCCACCCCTGTTGCTTGTCATGTCTTTCTTTGGTGTATTAAGAGTTTTTTTCATGTGCTATGTGCAGAGGTGCTTTTTTCTGTTCTCAAACCGATATCCCTATTGGAGCTCAGTCTGGGGGGGTATTTTTCTATTTTTGGTATTTTTTTCTCCTTATCTTTCCTCATGTTGTGCTTTTTCCATGTTATACCCCTCTCACCTGTCTTCCCCATGTGATGTTTGTGTAATGTATGTACGGTCGGAAGGGTAAGACGGCGCTGGCATGGCTGGCAGCCTTAAACCAATTTCCCTCGGGATGAATAAATTATGATCAATCAATCGATCAATCAAAATCCTTTACAGAAAGTCAAGAACTCATTCACATCACTAAATGTTGTATTTCCTCACTAAGGGTGCTCTGCAAGGCGTTTACTTCAGCCACGCTCAGCCGCTGCTTGTTTGTGGGTCTCTGCTTTTTCACTAATGATAACCAATTGTATTTGTTCATAAAGGCAGATGATAAAAAACAAATATTAAAATTCAAGTGTGACATAAAGGCCTCTATAAACTTTACTTTCCTACTTCTAAATTCAGACAAACTGAGGTTATTGTACTCAGCGATAAAAATTTTAGAAATGTTGTGTCTAACCAGATGCCTTACACTGGATAGCATTACCTTGGCCTCCAGTAATGCAGTGAGGAATCTTGAGGTCATTTTAACCATGATATGTTCTTTAACATGTCCTAAAACAAATATGTATGACTGCCTTATTTCCTTTGATCAGTATCTCTAAAATTCAAAATATATTTTCTCAGATACTGAAATCCTAGCTCATTCATGTATTGTAACAAATTTTCAGGCTGTTGTAAGAATTCCAAAACACTGTAAGAAACAGCATTTCTTTTTTTTTTTTGCAGTGTCTATAAATATATATTTTATAAATAAAAATATATATCGAAATAGATCTATGTAACCACCTCTGCATGTCTATATTGATATCTATATCTATATGAAGAGCGTGAGAGAGAGAAGTCAGAAATGCAACAAACCTTGGACTGTAAAAGATACTTTGAGACTGATTTTACAATGTTGTCCCACCACCACCTGCAAACAAATGAATAAAAATCATATTAAATCATTCAAAGCATGTTTTTTGGCAAAATATTTTTTTTAAAAGGCTACATACCTTTCCATAGCTCTCTCTCTCTCTCTCTCTCTCTCTCTCTCTCCCTATATGTATATATATATGTACAGGTCCTTCTCAAAAAATTAGCATATTGTGATAAAGTTCATTATTTCCTGTAATGTACTGATAAACATTAGACTTTCATATATTTTAGATTCATTACACACAACTGAAGTAGTTCAAGCCTTTCATTGTTTTAATATTGATGATTTTGACATACATAACTCATGAAAACCCAAAATTCCTATCTCAAAACATTAGCATATCATGAAAAGGTTCTCTAAACAAGCTATTAACCTAACCATCTGAATCAACGAATTAACTCTAAACACCTGCAAAAGGTTCCTGAGGCTTTTAAAAACTCCCAGCCTGGTTCATTACTCAAAACCGCAATCATGGGTAAGACTGCCGACCTGACTGCTGTCCAGAAGGCCATCATTGACACCCTCAAGCAAGAGGGTAAGACACAGAAAGAAATTTCTGAACGAATAGGCTGTTCCCAGAGTACTGTATCAAGGCACCTCAGTGGGAAGTCTGTGGGAAGGAAAAAGTGTGGCAGAAAACGCTGCACAACGAGAAGAGGTGACCGGACCCTGAGGAAGATTGTGGAGAAGAACCGATTCCAGACCTTGGGGGACCTGCGGAAGAAGTGGACTGAGTCTGGAGTAGAAACATCCAGAGCCACCATGTACAGGTGTGTGCAGGAAATAGGCTACAGGTGCCGCATTCCCCAGGTCAAGCCACTTTTGAACCAGAAACAGCGGCAGAAGCGCCTGACCTGGGCTACAGAGAAGCAGCACTGGACTGTTGCTCTGTGGTCCAAAGTACTCTTTTTCGGATGAAAGCAACTTTTGCTTGTCATTCAGAAACCAAGGTGCCAGAGTCTGGAGGAAGACTGGGAAGAGGGAAATGCCAAAATGCCTTAAGTCCAGTGTCAAGTACCCACAGTCAGTGATGGTCTGGGGTGCCATGTCAGCTGCCGGTGTTGGTCCACTGTGTTTTATCAAGGGCAGGGTCAATGCAGCTAGCTATCAGGAGATTCTGTAGCACTTCATTCTTCCATCTGCTGAAAAGCTTTATGGAGATGAAGATTTCATTTTTCAGCATGACCTGGCACCTGCTCACAGTGCCAAAACCACTGGTAAATAGTTTACTGACCATGGTATTACTGTGCTCAATTGGCCTGCCAACTCTCCTGACCTGAACCCCATAGAGAATCTGTGGGATATTGTGAAGAGAAAGTTGAGAGACGCAAGACCCAACACTCTGGATGAGCTTAAGGCCGCTAACGAAGCATCCTGGGCCTCCATAACACCTCAGCAGTGCCACAGGCTGATTGCCTCCATGCCACGCCGCATGGAAGCAGTCGTTTCTGCAAAAGGATTCCCGCCCAAGTATTGAGTGCATAACTGAACATAATTATTTGAAGGTTGACTTTTTTTGTATTAAAAACACTTTTCTTTTATTGGTCGGATGTAATATGCTAATTTTTTGAGATAGGAATTTGGGGTTTTCATGAGTTATGTATGCCAAAATCATCAATATTAAAACAATGAAAGGCTTGAACTACTTCAGTTGTGTGTAATGAATCTAAAATATATGAAAGTCTAATGTTTATCAGTACATTACAGGAAATAATTAACTTTATCACAATACGCTAATTTTTTGAGAAGGACCTGTACATATATATATATATATATATATATATATATCCCGTAGCCATTACCAAGACTACGTGAAGCACCCTCAGAAGTTCTGCTAAATGATGTAAATGCTGTATGGCTCTACGCTACGGATGATAGCTACAGACATGTTTACCAAGACTAACAAGCTGATCTAATCTACAATCTACACTACAGCAGCAGTGATAAGTGAGATGCTTGGCTACAAGTTGAACAGCCACAAGGAGCAGTACCCTCCTTGGAGAAGGAGCTAAGATCAAGGTGTAATGGAGGGAGGTTAGCCAACTGTCAGAGAAAGGTGGAGAAGGTGCGACAAAAGTGCACAAGAAGTATAGCAAGCTGTCCATACCTGAGGCCTTAGAAACTCCCAAGCAACCCCTCACATCCTTGGCCAGCCGCTTGAAGAGGTATACCAGAGAGATAGAAGGCAGTTGAATAAACCAGCTGTTCTCCACAGAACCATTCAAGGTGTACTCTCAGTGGCAGGGGAACAATATGAGAACAGCACCACCAAGGCTGAAGACAGAGCAATACTGGAAGAGCATATGGGAGAAGGACGTAACCCATAATGACAATGCTCAGTGGCTAGTGGATCTGAGGGCAGACCACAGCAGCCTCCCTGACCAGGGTCCAGTAACAATCACAGTGGCAGACATCCAATAAAGGATCTCCAGTATGACGAGTTAGAGAGCTCCAGGCCCTGACATGGTTCATGCCTGCTGGCTGAAGAAGGTGAATGCAATCCATGAGCTTCTGGCAGCACAAATGAACCAACTGCTAGTTGACGAGAGACACCCGGAATGGCTAACCGAAAGCCGGACAGTCCTGATCCTCAAGGACCCCTAGAAGGGACCGATCCCATCCAACTACCGGCCAATAACCTGCCACAGTACCACGTGGAAGTTCCTGTCAGGCATCATAGCAGCTAAGATGAATAGGCACATGGGTCAATACGTGAGTGTGGCACAGAAAGGGATTGACAAGAATATGCCAAGAGTGAACGAGACATTAATTCACTGATCCACACCACCAGGATATACAGCAATGACATCAGAATATCGTTCGGACTATTGAGGGACTAGTGAGTGTCTGTACCACAGTCCAGAATGAGACAACAAACATCCAGGAAGATGGCCCCAACTGACCACGTGTTCAGTGAATACCTCAGGCAGTGGAAACCCAAGAAAGAGGAGGAACCATCATGGAAGCATAGGGCCTTGCATGGTATGTAACACCGGCATATAGAGGAAGTGGCTGACATCCAGAAATCCTACTAGTGGCTGGACAAAGCCTGACTGAAAGACAGTACAGAGGCACTAATCAAGGCAGCAGAGGAACAAACTCTGAGTGCAAGATCCATAGAGGCTGCGGTCTATTACACCAGGTAAGACCCCAGGTGCAGGCTGTGTAAAGGTGCCCCTGAGACATTTCAGCAGCAGGGTGCAAGATGCTAGCAGGAAGTTCGTACATGGAATGCCATGAACAAATGGCCGGCATAGTATACAAGAATATCTGTGGTTATTCCATTTACAGAGAGAAAAGCTAGTCATGGCTAACAAACCTCCTTCTTCCAAGCAGAGGAAGACGACTCTAATGATTGATGTAGCTATACTTAGAGATAGCAACATCAGGACAAAAGAATACAAGAAGACTGAGAAATACCAAGGGCTCAGAGATGAGCTTGAGAAGATATGTAGGGTGAAGGCAAAATAACCTTCTTTTTTTTAAATATACATTTTAAATCTCAGGATGAAAACCTCAAGTGGAGGCTTATTTAAAGCAGGGTAACATACTGGCACTACCAAACTTTCATTTGTTTTCTCCTCTCTCTCTGTTCTTATCTTTTTTTTTTTTTTTTTTGACAAATTAAGTAATGCTATGCTTCCATATAGTGTATTTATATAGAATACATTATATGGAAGAAAACCAATGTATAAACAGGCAATGTATAAAACGTAGTACTGATAATAAAAGTCATCATCACCCTAACAGCAGAGAAAACCACCAATAGACTAAGTACAATAACTTGTTTTACCAGTCATTGCTGTTGACCTGTGGGTCCACATCATCAGCTTTCAGTTCACACTTTGGTATCTCAATGGTCATGCGTCCATCTAGATTTTGGCTCAGTTTCACTTCAATGGAAGTGTTCACACCTTCTATTTTAAAATTGTGTCTTCCCTTTCCAAAACTGCAACAGAAAACACATCAATTCGACAGGTTTCAGTACTGTGAAAATTTTCTGCATGATGAAGGTAAACATTATACTCTGACAATTTGCTGTAGGTAGGTAAAGTATCCTAGTATCCCTTCAGCTTGCTGCCTGTAAGTTGGGGTTTCTTTAGTTCGGGTTGGGGAACTCCAGGCCTCAAGGGCCGCTGTCCAGCAGATTTTAGATGTGTCCTTGATCCAACATGGATTTAAATGGCTAAATTAGCCCCTCAACGTGTCTTGAAGTAATTCAGAGGCCTGGTCACAAACTAATCATTTGATTCAAATGTGATGACCCAGGGTGAAATCTAGAACCTGCAGTACACTGGCCCTTGTGGCCTGGAGTTTCCCACCCTTCCTCTAGATGGACGAGAGAGTTGGTCCCTGAGCCTTTGGGTCAGAAACGGGTCCTGACTGTTGTCTGCACTTATGCGCCAAACGACAGTTCAGAATACCCAGCTTTCTTGGATTCTCTTAGTGGGGTGTTTGAGGGGGCTCCACCTGGGGAGTCTGCTGTCCTACTGGGAGACTTGTTTGTGAACATTCTATGTCATCTATGTCATCGTAGTCTAAGTAGCTTGGAAAGAAAAACATCTGGACTTATTTTCAGCCTCTCATCCAAGAAGCTTCTTCAGTTCTAAGCACAATTTGTGAAGAGCCCCAGATTTTAAACTCTGAGTGTCTGGAATAGGTGTGGCACTAATAGGAATAATTTTCTGTGGAAAAGTCACATGATCCGTGATAACTGTTGTTGGTCCAATGGTCCAATGCTGTTTTCATGTAGATGTGTAGGGAAACTCTGTGCTAACTTAGCAAGTGATAACTATCTTCATGTGATCATTTATCCTGATCGCCAATGGTAGGGTAAATGATTCTATATAACGTCTTGAGGCATGCTCAGTCATCCAGGTAAGTAAATCTCCAAAAGTTGATTCTGTTCACCTTGACCTAGCGTTTTCAGTGAGAGAAACGTTTCATCACTCATCCAAGTGACTTCTACAGCTTCAGCTGACTGCAGGTTTCCCCAATCTTATAAACAGTGCATTTGCATAATGACTGAAACTAGCACCACTGAAGGAACAATGGGCTAGGAGGTCAGTTCCATCATCATTATGCAAATTCTCGTGACCATTGATCAACAACCATATCAACCATCCCATATCAAGAAGGCCCTGAGTAAATGTGGTTATCCCAGTTGGACTTTTGTTAAAGCTGGGAAGGCACCAAAAGAAAGCTCCAGCCAATCCAGGAGAGGACAACCGCTGCCTAAGCAAAAACCTGTAGTGATCCCATATGTGTCAGGAGTATCAGAACAGTTGAGATGCTTTTTTTCTAAACACCAGGTCTCTGTTGCTTTTAAACCCCTAAACACGCTGCACCAAAAATTGGTCCACCCCAAGGATCGGGTCCCCCGACACAAACAGAGTAACATAGTGAATGCTGTTGAGTGCCAGGAGGTATGTCAGGATTTATACATTGGGGAAACCAAACAACCTCTGGTGAAACGGATGGCACAACACAGAAGAGCTACCTCATCAGGCCAGGTCTCTGCAGTCTACTTCCCACATAGCAAGGAGGTCTGGCCCGGATCTGGTATCAAGCTGGCACTTCTGACTGACTGTTGTCATGGCAGAGTGTATGTTAACTAGATGTGCGCCATGTCTGGCAATGGTGCCACTGTTTATGCGATGGCATGCCATATCTGGCTCGATTGTAGTTTGGGTTATTTGGCCCAGGCTCATAGAAGACGGGTCTAGCCCAGATCTGGCATCAAGCTGGCACTTCTGAATGGCCCTATGTCATGGCAGAGTGTATGTCAACCAGGTGTGTGCCAGGTCTGGCAATGACGTTACTGTTTATTCTAAGGCATGCCATATCTGGTCCGATTGTGGTTTGGTGTATGTGGCCCAGGCCCATAGAAAACAGGTCTTCCCTGGATCAGGCATAAAGCGGGCACTTCTGACTGACCGGTGTGATGGCAGGGTTTATGTCAACCAGATGCTGGCCAGGTCTGGCAATGATGGCACTATTTATGTTCCTATTTTCCTATTGTAGTTAGAAGACCAAATGCCATGTTACAATACTATACTGCTATCGTAGCTAATGTTTTAAATGCAGGTTTGACAGGTTTGTGAGTGTACACTTTATCCAAAACATAGTGATGGTTTAATCACGCTTGCCACTGGGTGGCTGTAGCTCAGGAGGTAAAGCAGGTCACCTACTAATCAGAAGGTTAGCGGTTTGATCCCTGAATCCTCCGCCTGCATGTCATGTGTGTGAATGTGTAAGCACTTAGTTTAGAGAAAGTGTGTGATTGGGTGAATGTGGCATGTTGTATAGAGCACTCTGAGTAATCTGTGAGACTAGAAATGTGTTATATAAGAGTCAGTCCATTGACTGTCTGAACAGTTTTATCATGTTACTTTTGCACTGTTTTGCATGTTCTGCTACATGTTGTTATTACATGGCTTGATTAAGGTACACATAAGGCTGACATCTGGGGCCAGAGCTGAAACTGTTCAGGGCCAGCGCAGGGCCAGCGCAGGGCCAGCAGTGTGTCTACAACTGGCCCCTGCCTCTACAGAACTTACACACAGCCCACACACAGCAAAGAATGACGTACTTTGGTGGCCCAGATCAGGTTTGCCAGAGGTAGTCCACACATGGGCCAGCACAGGACCACCAGTGTGTTTGCATCTGGATTTGTGCTGGCCCATGTTTGGGCACCATCTGGCAAACCAGATCTGGGCCACCAAAGAGCCATCATTCTTTGTGGTATGTGGGCCATGTGTAAGCACATTGTGTGGGCCAGATCCGGGCCATACAATGTTTGCTATGTGGGTTACACCTACATGCCAGTGGACACTCTTTCAATGATGAGGATGTACAGATCCTGGACAGGGAGGTACACTGGTTTGAGCGCAGAGTCAATGAGGCCATATACGTGAAAGTTGCTTGAAGACGTTTCACCTGTCATCCGAGCAGCTTCTTTGGTTCTAAGTTCAAATGGTGGAGAGTCCCAAATTTAAGCCCTGTGGGAGTGTCCCACTAAGAGGGACATTGGGGCCTTTAATGATCCTATATCTACTGGTCCTTCTCAAAAAATTAGCATATTGTGATAAAGTTCATTATTTCCTGTAATGTACTGATAAACATTAGACTTTCATATATTTTAGATTCATTACACACAACTGAAGTAGTTCAAGCCTTTCATTGTTTTAATATTGATGATTTTGACATACATAACTCATGAAAACCCAAAATTCCTATCTCAAAAAATTAGCATATCATGAAAAGGTTCTCTAAACAAGCTATTAACCTAACCATCTGAATCAACGAATTAACTCTAAACACCTGCAAAAGATTCCTGAGGCTTTTAAAAACTCCCAGCCTGGTTCATTACTCAAAACCGCAATCATGGGTAAGACTGCCGACCTGACTGCTGTCCAGAAGGCCATCATTGACACCCTCAAGCAAGAGGGTAAGACACAGAAAGAAATTTCTGAACGAATAGGCTGTTCCCAGAGTACTGTATCAAGGCACCTCAGTGGGAAGTCTGTGGGAAGGAAAAAGTGTGGCAGAAAACGCTGCACAACGAGAAGAGGTGACCGGACCCTGAGGAAGATTGTGGAGAAGAACCGATTCCAGACCTTGGGGGACCTGCGGAAGAAGTGGACTGAGTCTGGAGTAGAAACATCCAGAGCCACCATGTACAGGTGTGTGCAGGAAATAGGCTACAGGTGCCGCATTCCCCAGGTCAAGCCACTTTTGAACCAGAAACAGCGGCAGAAGCGCCTGACCTGGGCTACAGAGAAGCAGCACTGGACTGTTAGAATAGAATAGAATAGAATAGAATAGAATAGAATTCAACTTTATTGTCATTGCACATGCACAGGTACAGGGCAATGAAATGCTGTTGCTCTGTGGTCCAAAGTACTCTTTTTCGGATGAAAGCAACTTTTGCATGTCATTCGGAAATCAAGGTGCCAGAGTCTGGAGGAAGACTGGGGAGAGGGAAATGCCAAAATGCCTGAAGTCCAGTGTCAAGTACCCACAGTCAGTGATGGTCTGGGGTGCCATGTCAGCTGCCGGTGTTGGTCCACTGTGTTTTATCAAGGGCAGGGTCAATGCAGCTAGCTATCAGGAGATTCTGGAGCACTTCATTCTTCCATCTGCTGAAAAGCTTTATGGAGATGAAGATTTCATTTTTCAGCACGACCTGGCACCTGCTCACAGTGCCAAAACCGCTGGTAAATGGTTTACTGACCATGGTATTACTGTGCTCAATTGGCCTTCCAACTCTCCTGACCTGAACCCCATAGAGAATCTGTGGGATATTGTGAAGAGAAAGTTGAGAGACGCAAGACCCAACACTCTGGATGAGCTTAAGGCCGCTATCGAAGCATCCTGGGCCTCCATAACACCTCAGCAGTGCCACAGGCTGATTGCCTCCATGCCACGCCGCATTGAAGCAGTCATTTATGCAAAAGGATTCCCGACCAAGTATTGAGTGCATAACTGCACATAATTATTTGAAGGTTGACTTTTTTTGTATCAAAAACACTTTTCTTTTATTGGTCGGATGAAATATGCTAATTTTTTGAGATAGGAATTTGGGGTTTTCATGAGTTATGTATGCCAAAATCATCAATATTAAAACAATGAAAGGCTTGAACTACTTCAGTTGTGTGTAATGAATCTAAAATATATGAAAGATCTAATGTTTATCAGTACATTGCAGGAAATAATGAACTTTATCACAATATGCTAATTTTTTGAGAAGGACCTGTAATCACACAAGCCAAGGTGTGAAAACGGGTGTAGGTCACAATCAGCCAAGGTTTTGGGTGAGCTCATTGTGAAACCTAACCCCACCATTTCATGTGATTTCCTGAGGCTTAAATACACACATAAGGTACTTAGGCAGAGGGGACGCAGCTAGGGAAAACAAGATATGTGAACTGAATCGAACTAATGAGAAAAGGGGAAGGAAAACTAAACACAATACACTCAAGCCAAGAGATTGTTTTGTCTGATTTGGATTGGTAGGCTGCTGCCGCTTGAGGCTTCACGTCTTTTTTCTGAATCACTACAACCTTCACTGAGTATTTTAGGAGCATTTGCAGCCTGAAATGTTTTTTTTTACGCACACAGTAATATCACGTTCCAATTCCCCTGTGATGTTCAGGCCCTCGATTTGAAACTGTAGACCAGAATTCTCAAGGAGATGAAGAGCCATGTGATGTGGGTCTACTGCTAGACTGGTTATGGTCAGCCTTAAAGGGAGAGAGGAAACAGGTAACACAAGATAACTAATAAATATAGGAAAATGAAACCTATTATTAATAAGAATATAAATGGTAATAATAATAAAACCAGTATACCTTTTCACTTCAATATAAAATATCTCCCACACTTTAAATGAGAAATCCGTAAAAGTGTTGTTAACCAGTTCATTGAGAAAACCCAGACCGACATCCTTTACTGCAAAAACATAAGCAAAATACATCCCAGCTATTTTAAAAGAATACACCAGAAGAGAAAAAAAACATTTGTTTTTCTTACAATCCCCCAAAAACGAATTAAATGTAATTAATATGTGTACACATTTTTCAGGCTGAAGTAGTGTTAAACAGTTGAGTTGTTTAAAGTGGAAGAAATATTACAATAACTTTTTTTTTTTAACCGCAGTTTTTGCAAAGGTTTTGTCTTTAGGATCATCAATGAGTTTTTGTTAAAAAAAAAAAAAAAGACTTTAAAGGGTCAAATTAAACAACATACAGGGTGGGCCATTTATATGGATACACCGTAATAACATGGGAAGGGATGGTGATATTAAAGTCCTGTTTGTGGCACATTAGTATATGTGAGGGGGAAAACTCCTCAAGATGGTGCCCATTTAGAAGTCGGTCATCTTGGATACAACTTTTGTTTTTTCAATAAGAGGGCAATGTGACACATCAAACTTATTGGTAATGTCACAAGAAAAACAATGGTGTGCTTGGTTTCAACGTACTTTATTTTTTCATGAGTTATTTACAAGTTTCTCTTTGTTCACAGCAATTTACATGTCGGAAAGGATAACATTTGAGAAGCAGATCGAAATCGTGTCCATATCTGGTGAACGCAATAACCGGGTCATTGCAGCAGATTTCAATGCAAGACACCCTACGAGACCAGCCATCTCCCATGCTAAAGTTAGCAAACTGCTTGCTAAGTTTCGTGAAACTGGTTCAGTGTTGGATTTGCCAAAATGTGGACGCAAGAAAACTGTCACTAATGAAGAAACTTCAGTGGCTGTCCTAGCTTCATTCAGCAAGAGCCCACAGGGTAGCACTCTCCGCATGTCACTGGAGAGTGGCATTAGTTGGACATCCCTTTGGCGGATATTAGCTACTCACAAATAGCACCCTTACAAACTCCAGCTACTGCAGCATCTCAACGAGGATGACCCAGATCGGCACACAGAATTTGCAGAATGGGCAAAACAAAAATTGGAACAGGACCCTCAGTTCATGCAGAAGATTTTGTTCAGTGTTGAGGCAAACTTTTATGTGAATGGTGAAGTTAACAAACAAAACCACCGCTATTGGCCTGACACTAACCCACACTGGATGGATCCCCCCAAGACTGTTGGAACATTAAAAGTGATGGTTTGGTGTGGTACATGGGGTACAACGATAGTGGGTCCATTCTTCATCAATGGAAACCTCAAGGCCACTGGATATTTGAAATTGCAACAAGATGATGTGTTTCCCTCTTTATGCACTGACGCTGGCACGTTCCCTGAGTTTTTCCAGCAAGGTGATGCACCACCACATTATGGGTGCCAGGTCCGAGCATTCCTAGATGAACAGTTTCCTGGAAAGTGGATTGGTCGTCGTGGGCCAGTTGAATGTCCCCCAAGGTCTCCCGATCTGACCCCCTTAGACTTTTATCTTTGGGGTCATCTGAAGGCAATTGTCTATGGTGTGAAGATACGAGATGTACGGCACCTCAAACTATGGATACTGGATGCCTGTGCTGGCATTTCTCCTGCAGTGTTGCTATGAGTGTGTGAAGAGTGGGAGAAGAGGGTTGCATTGACAATCCAACACAATGGGCAGCACATTGAACACATTTTTGAAGTGGTCAGAAACTTGCAAATAACTCATGGAAGAATAAAGTTATGTTGAAACCAAGCACACCATTGTTTTTCTTGTGACATTACCAATATGTTTGATGTGTCACATGGCCCTCTTCCTGATGAAAAAACAAAAGTTGTATCCAAGATGGCCGACTTATAAATCACCACCATGGTCACCACCAGTGTTGGGTAAGTTACTTTAAATTAGTAACTTAGTTACATTACTAATTACTTCAAGTTACTCGTTACTTTCAAAGTAACTAGTTACTAGGGAAAGTAACTTTGGTTTTACTCAGAATTCTCTTGTTAATGTGTTGCTTCCGTAACTGGATACCCAGCAAGATTGTCAGTCTTCTATCTTGCTTACATGCCACAAGTGCACTGTGCCACCTACCAACAGAAAGGAAAAAATAATGTGCATATTTCCACGAGAGAAATCCCACGCCTGGACCGTCGTTGACCACCGCCATGATTCTAGCCTGCTTTTTACATCCAACACAAAAACTGCAGTCGTGGTGCTTTTGATTGTACTCAGAACTTGGAAATTCTGCCTTCTGAATAGGAAGATGTAGGTAACACCAGACTGCAGATGAGCTGCATACAGAGCTGGACTGGGACAAAACAATCGTCCCGGGCATTTTGACTAGAGACCGGCCCACCATTATAGGAAAAATCATAAAGCCTTTGAATGAAAATAAACACTGTTGTGACAGTGATGTACACTGTTCTGATGGTATATATGTATCAATCTATCAATTGTTTGTTGTAAGACTCAGATAATTATTTTTTTTTAAAGCGAGACATTTTAAATGAGAATAATAAAGAAAAGTATTTCCTTGTCCCCCCTTTCCCTGTTAATGCCCTACCTGGCCCCCTGGCAACACTTTGCTAGACCCGCCCCTGCACAGTTACCAGCTGTCAGCTACACAGAAAAGGATCCTGGTGTTATTTGTCTCTCAGAAACAGTTCATAACTTCCCTTCAACTCATTCATGTCACCTAAAAGGTAAACCTGTTTCTACATCACCTGTTCTGCTCTGATGATTCAGTAAGGACATCTCCTGGTTTCATCTGCATGTTTCCCTCTCACCAGATATACAAACCGATATCATGACCAGCAGCTTTACAGCTGTGGCTCCAGCAAACATCAGCTGATACTAGAAATTAACATTAAATAAATTCTAACAACAGCTGATCAAGCTTAAACGTGCTGCTGTTGTTTAACGCGACATCCGCTGGTTTCCTCTTTCTGGCGCAAAGTGGGCGATAAATAAACAAGAGAGAAAAGCCGATCAGCTGATCATTGATCAGTTTCGTGATTGAAGTAGAAACAGGAGAGGAGAGAATGAGAGAAGAAGAGGCAGCTGTGCAGCTTCAGCTTTGTGTCTTTTTCATTGTAGCTGAAGTCCGGGACAAACTGTGTTCCTTTTCACCTCAGTACGAAACGCGTAATATTTTCTCTGAATACCAGACGATTCTGTTTTTTACGGGACGGTTGGCAACTCTAATAATTAACCGTATGAACAAAATAAAGTTCAGCATCAGTAACATAGCACCCACCCAGCTATATAGAAACTCCGTCATGCTAGCTAGTGTTAGGATTCAAAAATATAGGGAAGGAAACACAGGAGGAATGCAAGTAACCACACTGGTCCAAAGGGTAAAGACGATGATTTTAATGAAATGACACGCGTGGGAGAATGAGCGGACTCCGTAAGCAGACAGCCCCACAATCTCATCCTCCTAACATCAAAATACAGTTTTATATGCATCAGAGTATATTTAGTGATGCCCCCTCATTGCGTCATCACATACATCAGCTTCAAAACCACAAATGTTCTATTTGACAACTTAAGGCACAATTAAAAGTACACTGGCTTCCATCTTCTCCCCGGTGGTTTCCCGTAAGCCAGCTCAGCTCTCGCATCGTGCATCTACTGCTTCATCAGTCAACTTTCACCTACACCCTAACCGTGTGTGTGTATGTGTGCCTGTGCGTACACGTGCGAGGGCGCGTGCATGCTGTGTACTGCGTACGTGTCATGACCTCTCACTATTGGTGTCTGTATGTATATGTCTCGCCCTTAAATGCTCTCACATCTCACCCGTTACGCTTCTGACCTTCACGTGACCAGAGGCTCCCCTTTACATATAATAACCTAACTGGAACTATATATATAATCTACTGAATAAACACCCTACTCTTTCAGCTTACGCTCACTCTGCTTTCGGTTTCACTTCTGCAAAAGCTGCAACTTCAAAGACATAACTTCCTGTCTCATTTTGGCACAAAGTGTATTTTCCTGTCTCTGCCCTCTACACAGAGATCATAAAAGCATTAATAACATTTAAATTATAGATTCAACTCAACCATTTAAAATGGTTCTTCTTTGGACCTGTAATAAAGGCTATAACCATATATTTGAACATCTGAATGCATCTAAATGCAACATCACTATTAATACTGAAATGTTAATGATGATTATAAAAATAGCAGCAAATAATAGCAGTAAAATATTTCTATTCCCCACACTAGCACGCAGTACGAAAATGTCAGCATACCGAAAATAAACTCCACGTAAACTTGGTTTATATCTGACTCCGATAGACTGCAGGTCATAACTTCTTACCTGAAGTTCAGTTCACCTGACCGGCGGCCACTTCGGGTCTCTCCTCTTGCCTCCCTTTTCCTTCATCCACCTGCTGGCTTCCACCACTTGCTAATGTTATTGAATCTGTGGAAGCTCCGCGATATCCACCACACGAAGTAACGAGTAACGAGCCTATCTAAATCCCAGTAACGAGTAATGCGTTCCTGGTTTTGGCATAATAACTAGTTACCGTGCTCGTTACCACAATAATAACGTAGTTACTGTAACGCGTTACTTAATAACGCGTTAGTCCCAACACTGGTCACCACCCATCTTGAGGATTTTGCCCCCTCACAAATACTAATGTGCCACAAACAGGACTTTAATGTCACAAACCATTCCCATGTTATTACGGTGTATCCATACAAATGGCCCACTCTGTACAATTGTTTTTTTGGGGGTTTTTGCCTGTCCCGTTTGGCTCTTCTGTCATCAGAATTATTGTCTAAAGGTGAAGAAAGATGATATTTGATATTTCTTATGTATTTTCAGGCAAGTAGTTTGAAATTAATTAAAACGTGGAAAAAAAACCCTCCATCTATCCATTGTTATGTTCGACGCGACAGACCAAGTAGAGTGAGTGAGGCGAACCCAAGAGCAGACACAGATGAGGAGACGGAACTGAATCTCAAACTGAAGACGAGCCAATATTAGGGCCAATAACAAGGGTGAAAATCAAAAGCTAGGACAAGAACAGTGGCGAGGGCTAAACCAAAACCCAAACTGGAAAACACATACTATATAATATTAGTACAGGAGTTTTTGGTAAGGTGGTATTTTTTGTGATTAGGTTTTTTTGTTTTTGTTTTGTTTTTTAGTTTGAGGCTGAAGTTTTTAATTTCTTTTTTTTTCTTTTTCTTTTTTTCTTTTTTGTCCCGTTTGGATCTTTAGCCATCAGAATTGTTGTCTTAAGGCCAAGAAAGATGCCAAGCGGATTTACTTTACCAAGTGGATCATCATGGCCTTGCCATATTGGTCCATTTGATTGACCTTTATCATAATTATGTATTTATTTTATTTTATTTTCGGTTGCTACAGACGGGACAGATGTGACTGGGGGACAGAACAGGGAGAAAGAATGAAAGAAAGTGAGGGAGAGAAAGAAAAACAGAGGGGAAAAGAGACGGTGAGAAAGGGGGGAAAAAAGAAAGAAAAAAAAACAAAACACCTGGATCACCTGTATGGAGAAAAAAAACAGAAGAGAAAACAAACAAAAAACAGCAACATAATAGATATAATAGATAATAGACATAATAGATACAGCACCATCACAATAAACTAGCTAGCGGTAGATAACAGTAGATACTAAATGACCTCCGAAAGTCCATAAAAAAGGCCAGAAAGGACTACAGGGACAAAATGGAGTCCAGCTACCACAGCTTTGACACCAGGTGACTGTGGAATGGACTGCGCTGCATCACTGACTACAAGAAGGTCAACACAGTCAGTGTTCAGCCCACTGCATCTCTCGCAGACGAGCTTAACAACTTCTATGCTCGTTTTGACGCAGACAACAGAGAGCAGATCCTCTACCCTCAGGAGGACAGTGAGGCTGCAACTTTAACTCTGAAAACAGAAGCTGTGAGATGGACCTTTAAAAAGGTCAATCCTCACAAACCTCCAGGACCGGACGGCATCCCAGGCCGGCTACTCAGAGTGTGTGCAGACGAGCTGGCAGAGGTGTTCACCAACATCTTCAACCTCTCCCTGAGGCAGTCAGTGGTCCCCACGTCCCTCAAAGCATCCACCATCATTCCCGTTCCCAAAAAATCAGTGGTCTCCTGTCTGAATGACTACGGAAAATAACCTGACTCTCAACATCAGCAAAACCAGAGAAATGATAGTGGACTACCGGAAACGACCAGTCAGGGAACACCAGCCCATCCACATCAACGGTGTCAAGGTCGAAAGGGTCAGCAGCTTCAAATTCCTTGGAGTCAACATCACCGAGGACTTCTCCTGGACCCTTCACACAGACACCGCTATCAGGAAAGCTCGCCAGCGGCTTTACTTCCTGAGGAGGCTGAGGAAGTTTGGCATGAACGCCAACATCACCTCAAATTTCTACAGCAGCCGTAAATCACTACAGAGGGTGGTGAAGGCAGCAGAGCACATCACTGGCATGAGGCTTCCTGCCATTCAGGACATTTATCTCCAGCGATGCCTCCGTAAAGCACACAGCATCATCAAGGACCACAGCCAGCCAGCACATCAGCTCTTCTCCTTCTTACCATCTGGCAGACGTTACAGGAGTCTGTCTGCTCGGACTACAAGACTTAAAAACAGTTTTTACCACCAAGCCATACAACACCTCAACCACAACACTTAAACACACACAACACAGTCCACAGGACGCACTCAGAAGCTACCCTGCAGCTTAACAAGTACCCCCCCCATCATATTTCTTTTCAAGATTTTCTTATTTAATCACTAGTGTTTATATTTATAGATACATATATATTTAGTCATCTTTTCTCTTTTACCACGTCTCTCTAATATTTTGCTCTTTACTATTTTTCTATTTATTTTTTTATTATTTTATTTTATTATATTTTCTTCTATAATAAATAAATATAATAAAATAAATAAATAAATATGATAAATTTTATTATATTTTCCTCTGGGCAGCACGGTGGCATGGTGGTTAGCACTATTGCCACCCAGCAAGAAGGTCCTGAGTTCAATTCCACCATCAGGCCGGGGTCTTTCTGTGTGGAGTTTGCATGTTCTCCCCGTGTTTGCGTGCGTTCCCTCCCGGTACTCCGGCTTCCTCCCACCGTCCAAAGACATGCAGTTTGAGGGGATAGGTTAATTGGATAATCCAAATTGTCACTAGGTGTGAATGTGTGCGTGAATGGTTGTCTATCCCTGTGTGTTGGCCCTGCGACAGACTGGCGACCTGTCCAGGGTGTACCCCGCCTCTCACCCTATGACAGCTGGGATAGGCTCCAGCACCCCCCGCGACCCTGGAAAGGATAAGCGAATGGATGGATGGATATATTTTCTTCTACTGTACCATGCTGCTGAGTGACTGCTGGTCGTCAAACACATTTCATTGCAATGTTGACCCTGTGCTAACTTGCATATGACAAATAAAACTGAAAACTGAAATATTAAACGTTATTGTGCATCACGCAAGATAGACAGCGCACAATGTCTTTTGAGGCAGCAGCCAAGAAATGTGGTGTACTGCGTCTGCGTCTGTGAACACCCGTGTGTACACCTGTGTGCACACCTGTCTGGATCAGCATGCTTGTATTCCAAAGGTTTCTCCATGTAACGATCTGCTAGGGAGTGTGGGGAGCCATAGCCCCGTCCCCCAGGGCATGAAGCAGGTATGGAGGAGATCCAGGCCCCAGACATCCAGAGGCCCCAGAGTACGAGGACCTGAGGAGGACCACCAAAGGGGGGGAACCGTGCCAACCTCCTGGGAAGAGCTGAGTAGAGCCCCAAATGAGAGGTCACCCAGCAGCCACGGAGCAGAGGCCAGAGCGGGTTGCAGTGGCGTGCCCGCGGGCTCTGCCGGCCGCCAGCTGTGCCAGAGAGGACCGAGCTTCAGGCCCAGAGCCCAGAGGCCTGAGGGCACCCCACCCCCCGGAAGGGGCCCAGCCGGGCCACAGGCGCCAGGCCCCGCCAGTCGGCCACCAGGAGTGAGCCGGCACATACATGAGTGCCCAGCCCCAGTCGAAAAGAACCACCAACACACCTACGTCTGAGGGCATCAGCCACCGGCAGGGAGTGTGGTGAGGGGGGATAGGCCTCCGTACTTGGAAGGCCTGAGATGTTCCCCGAGAGGTTGAGTCTAAGACCCAACCTGACATGTAGACACAGACGAACAGGGGCACGCAGACACAAACGTGCATTCCCACCCCCATATACACAACCAAATACTCGGCACTCACCCAACGTGTAGACAGACACAAATAGACACTGCACAGACAATCACACTCCCCAAACATACTCTATATCCCAGGTCCAGGTACCCCCGCCCCTACACTGTAAAATGTAATTCTAGCTGTTTGTTATTTCAACATATTATTCTATATCAGTTTGACGATAGATGACTGAAGTTGTTGTTATAACATAGAATTACAAGTTAAAAACGTCCCAATTACACCAAAAAAAGCTAACTTGAAAACTCATGTCCAGCTAAATCAGAAACTTATGTGAACTTGACAATGCGGGTAAGTTGAGCACAGCAGGATTCAAAACTGCCTCACGTGACTGCTACCGAGGTGCATCATGGGGAATTGGCGGTTAACGACATGCTCACTTTACTTGGACGTTTTCTAATCGTCTTCTTTGGAATATGCTTTCAAGGTGAGTAACATTGGTTATAACTATAAGGAAAGAGAGCTACAAAAGTTGGAACATGTTTTGAATTTATGGCATGACGTGTGTTTTCTCTTTACCGAAATGTTTGCTTTAGCTAATGTAACTTTAGCCGACAAGGTCCAGCTTGTGTGTCATGACCAAACTTGACCTAATAAACTGACACATGGCCTTTTTTATGGGTTTAATGTGGCGCTGAGCAAATCACAAGTATTGTGCCGCTAGCTTTAAGGTTGTGCACTCACCCTGTTGCGATATTAGCAAGCTAACTCAGCTAATTAATAAAGCTTATTTCATATTGTCTCTGTACTTGTAAATTTCTTTCAAGTTCACAGGCTGTTGTATTTTGGTGGAAGTTCATTTGGCAATATTTCCAATAACTGGCTGGGTTCAAAAAGAACTTTTTGGCAGGACTCGGATGCTTGTTGTCATCTGTTTATCCCTATGTAATCACTTAAGGTGTTATTAACTGCTGCATGCTAAGCTGCAAGAGTGCACTGAGGACAGAGACAAAATATGGTCTACAAACCAGCATTATATTAGTTTTTATCAGATAGTCCTCCAGTGTGCTTATTTTTTGCTTTAATTATATTGTGCAGTTATTTGTTACCCTGAAATGCTTTATGCTTAACAACAGCTCACTATTTTGACTTATTTTTGAACTCTTGTGATCAGTATGACTAGATTGTGTGAGTTTCCATACTAAAAGAGCTGTAGTAATAAAATAATTGGCATCAGAGACACTGATTTTTGGCATGGTATACTGCAGAAGATTTTTGGTTTTTTTGCATAATTTACCTTTTAATTAAACTGCATTCTCTGTATTGTAACAAAACTAACATTGTTTATATGTCAGAAAATTAGCAAACATGAATAAATGGCGAAAACAATATAATTATAACATATATTTTTATTTTACTTATTTTAGGTCTGTGAAGCCAAACTTGATGCTGGGGATTTATTTTTGTCAGTGGAGTCAAATGGTAAGTTACAATTTGTGCATTTTGTCATACTGGAAACACCTCAGATTATATTGTAATTTAATAGCTCTGTAGAACAAATGATATAAAGATTGTAGTGTCAGGGTACTTCTTAAGAAGTAATATGGCACTATTGATGATCACATGCAGGTGGCATAAACTAAATATTCAGACCTGTTACCAACAAGTGATTCATTAACAAAAGCAATGGAGCAGACTGTTTAGGTTCTTGTGGTTGTAATAACATCCATAACTGCAAGTTTGTCATTAATTTATTTTCACAGGTCTAGATGATCACATCTGTCTTTGTCATTTAAATGAGGTGGACTTGCAAACTTTGCACTCTTTTGGGTAAATTGCTGTCCACTACATATACACAGAATGTGCACAGTATTTCAGATCTAAAAAGGGAGTATGTAATGGACTTGCTGGCTTTAATGTAAAAAGCCTGTTGTGTAACTTTAATGAGGCAGTTGGACTAAAACAGTATTGCTCATCAAGGTAAACATCTGAGGAATAAGGAAATTGTTACTTGTCCTTTTACTCAGTGTTCTTTTAATCGCACGTTTACTAAAGTTTTACATCACATAAGTCATTTTCACAATCATTCTACTTTAAAAGATTTCAAGACAGAGCTTATTGTTCTCTGAACTTCCTTGTTTGCTGAACGGCAGGTAAAGTGCATCTTTTTGTTTGTTTGCTTTTGTGTGTTTGTGTTTTCTCTAATGGGCCTCAGATGACTGTTTGCTTAAATTTGGGTCTCAAAGAATCTTTTTTTAATTCTGCCTGTACTCTCCACCCCTCTTCTTCTATTGCTCAGGTTGAAGCAGAATTTGCCCGTCTTACATCTGTTGACCTGAAAGGGTTCCTTTTTGCTGTGCTTGACCATTATGGAGAGGTTCGTGGAGCTGTACAAAATCAAGAGCGGCATAGAAAGGCTAACTAGGCTCATAAGATGCTTCGGAGATGATGTAAGTGTTCAACTGCAAAATCTAATCCTTTGTTTAAGTTTTAGGTTATCCAGTTCAACTGATGAACTCATTGAAAGAAAGCTGATAAGTAAAGTCTGTCATCATATTTCACAACTGGACATTTAGTGTGGTAACTTTTACAGAATCTATGTATATTGGTGGTAGGTTGGATATCATATTCTACTTGAATGTCCTGATAAGCCTGATTCAAAATCTCCAATGATAATCATATATTGATGGAATTATGCATCAAAAAGCTGTGAATTTGGAGCTGTCTACATGCTTCATAAACACTGTTTAAAAAGTGTTTTTGTTTTCTTTTGACTTCTTTGACCAGAGCCCTACACAAAGGAAGAGGACAGAGGACCTCATTTTCTAAAGGAAGATCCCTCACACACTTTCAAGACTGTGAAGGTTAGCATTGTTTCTTTTAGTAAATTTAATAATGACAGCACCACAGTGGATTTTAAATTAAAAAGTACATGTGTACTTTTTCCTCACCAAATGTATTATTACAAGATCTTTGACACTGGATTTGGTCTGGGTTTCAGAGAAACTAACTGGCAAGCTAGCATTGATATTATTAGTGTCTTGTGTTTATTCATGTCTTCACCAGGGTCTTTGACATTTCGCTGCTGTACTGTTCACTTCAGCTTTACGTTTGATTTCTCACATTGTATATTGTAATGGCAGAGATATTAGGATATTTAAGGGGCTGCAGTGGCTGCTACAGCTGTGGGGGGCAATACTTTGGTGAAATGTCCTGGATCCTGGAAAAGAGACTGTGTAGACTGGGTAAGCAATTAAAGGTTACTGGCCGAGAGTCATTGGGCAGCTGGGTAAAGGTGGATGTTGATATTCAGTGCCAATTATGCAACCTGTTCAGCCATGTCTATATGCTCTTTTTTCATGCTGTTAATATAGGGGAAAAAATAAACTTTAATCAATAAACTGATTAAAGAAGCATTGTCTATGGAGCCATAATCTGATCCTGTAGTGTAGCTGCAGTTTGCACATTTCATGTATTCTCAGCCAGATTTGGTTTAGAGCACAGCCAATATTTAGCATAAGTAGATTTAAATTCACACACTGGTGATGGCAAGCTACATTGTAGCCACAGCCACCCTGGGGCGCACTGACAGAGGCGAGGCTGCCGGACACTGGCACCACCGGGCCCTCTGACCACCACCAGTAGGCAACAGGTGAAGTGTCTTGCCCAAGGACACAACGACTGAAACTGTCGGAGCCAGGGCTCGAACCGGCAACCTTCCAATTATAAGACGAACTGTCAACTCTTGAGTCACGATTCAGTCATCCACCCATGTGTGTGAATGACTGAATGTGTAAAGCACTTTGGAGTCCTTAGGGGACTAGTAAAGCGCTATACAAATACAGGCCATTTACCATTTAAATTGAAAATTTTGTTTGAATTCTGCAATTGAAGACATGCTCAGTTATTTATGAACATGGTCTTTGTTTAAAGCAAGAAATGGATTTGTAACATGGGGGTGCATATCTCATTCTGAAAAAACTTTAACAACTAATAAGTGTTACCCAAAGCCAATCACCATCATCCAAAGCATCAGTATGGCTCTTCTTTGGAAAGACATGAATTGTTAAGCACACGGGATATTGTGTAATTGTAATTGTGTAATTTTTTTTTTTTTTTGTCTTTGAACCCTTTTATAGCCGACAGGTATTGAAGACACGTTTTCTAAGAGGTTGAAAGTTGGCATTGCGATGGTGAAAGAAGAAGACATCGATGTGTTGGTTGTCCTTGAGGCGGCAGTAATCCTGTCTAATCTGAGGGATGTCTCAAGTGCCATTTCCATGCTGATGGGCCTTCTTTTTGCCCTCAACATACACTATCCAAAGGAACTTAAGGACATCTTTGAAGTCATTCAGAACATCCTAATGAACATTGGTGGAAGGCAGTGCATCTCACTAGTGCATGGTCTAAGAAACAGACTCTTGCAGAAAGCCATGCAGAACTGTAATTGTATGTTCCTTAGTGTTAAGGACAGTTTTTATTTTACTGTTTGTTTTTTTATTCTTGCAAGTTCTCATTCTCACTTTTGTATGTCACTAAATGACTACACTTTACATTCCAGATTAGACAATTACTCATTTGTTCATGGTTTAAGAAACTTATGTGAACAACAATATAATGCTGGACTTTGCAGATGCTTATCTCATGCAAGTCAGTAGTTTTTCCTTTGTTTTGCAATTGAGCAGACTCAAACTAATGTTTCTGAAATATCCATATTATCAAATGTTTCAGAAGCATGCAGTCATTTTCAGAGATATTGGTTCTGTGGAATTTGTTGCAATTGTAAACGAAGACAAATACAAGAGTTTGATGTCTTAGTTATTATAAACTGATCTTTACTGTCACTTATCAAAGGTTTTGTACTATTTTAATATTTCAAGTTTTATGCTAACAGGTGTGACTGAGCACAATGAAGTTTAAAAATTTTGTAAATGTAAAGAATAACTTTTCTAAAATAGCAAGTGTCCCGTTGATACATTACATTAATGCAGACTTTATGTTGTTACTTCACGAGAATCACTACTGCTCCTAGAGTATTGGTCAGAATTTCATCTTCACCCAAACTGGGCTCAAGACCAAGTTCAAATTTATTGTTTCACAGGGAGCAGCCTTTGAGTTTTGATGGATTGTGAGCCTGATGAGCTACGTCACTGATTTTTCTGTTTCTCAGATGACTAAGATGGCACAATAAATGGTGAATGTTGGGTGCTCATGAGTAATTGTCTTGTCATGTTCTTAAAACAAACTTTCTGTATGAAATGATCAGATAGACTTTAATGGAATCTGTGGGGTTTTATTTTTTTTCTGTAAACAACAGAAAATTAATTTAAAGGAATGTAGATATTTAAACCTGAGATCTAAGATAAACCTAACAGGTAGTTTTGCTGAAATGGATGTTAGAAAGCCAAAAAAAAAACAAAACAAAACTTAAGATGTTTAATACACATTTTTCTTTACATCCAGTCAATCAACTCTGATAATTAAAATGAAACTGATTTACAAGTTCACTCAGCTACCTTAAGGAGCTCAGTTAATTAATAAACTTAAATCAACTTAGCTAACAGATTATGTTAGTTAAGCTAAAATAGATTCCTAAGTTAAAAGAACTACTAAAGTATTTGAATTAACTAAAAAACCCAAGTCAACTGAACTAGGACAAGAGTTTAAACAATAGATTATTTTAATTTAGCTGAAAGGGTTTTCCCAAGTAAAGATGACAATTAAAGGAGTTGAACTGACTAATAAATCTCAGTCAACTAAACTAAGATGAAAGTTTAGACAACATGTGATTTTTCATTAAGATAACAATTGGTTGTGTTATAAGAACAAACTCTATTTCTTGACTTAACTTAAAATTTTAAGGCAGCCCTTTACCTCATATTTTTAAGTTGAAACAACAAGTTATATTTTACAGTGTAGAGGGTCAAGCCACACCTAGACCCAGCAGATGTAACCCTTCTCTCTGGGGTGGAGGCAAGCGGACCGCCTCCTTATCTGCAGTAGCAGGGAGGCCCCGCATCCCAGACCCCAATCTGATGGCCAGCACCTCCTCCCAGACCCCCAGCCCTGACGGTTAACAGAAACGGGGTGAGTGAAGACCCCAAACCTCCCTCCGCCCGCTCATATGTAGTGTTGCTGTGTGCTGTTCTAAAGTGCATTTAAAACACAGGAGAGCATGGTTCCTGCTTCCTGCCAGAGAGCAGCACGGCTCCTCTCGAAAACCCTCAGTGTCTATATATTTTGTGATTAGGTTTAAATGCATTGTCATTTGAAAGGACACTTTTAGCGCATCAAATCCGATTTTTTTTGACCCTATGCGACTAGGGATGGGAATTGATAAGATTTTCACGATTCCGATTCCATTTTCAATTCTGTTTAACGATTTGATTCTTTGTCGATTCTCTTATCGATTCTTATTTTTTAAAAAGGAGAACAGTAAGGTCGATTAACTTAGAACTTTGTTTTATATCTTCTTTTTGAACAAGATAGAAATTCAGGAGTAAAATGGCCTTACAAAACCAACAGTGAGATCCTAAGAGATCCACAGCCTACGGCTCTTCAATGGGGTGTCACAGGGTCGCTAGGAAAAAAAAAATGTAATTGTAAAATAATAAAATAATATTCTTCTGTAGCAATGACAAAGTATAACATAAATTTCTGTAGCAATTACACAAGAATATCCAGTAATGTCCCTGCCTACAATTAAACACAATCACTTACTGAAAATCGGGGGCATCTGCTGTGGCAAATGGGTGCAAGCCTTTTACCACAAACTTAGTCACTGCTCTGTGACATTTGTCTATCCTGGCCTGAAAGGAGATGCTACCGGTAGACTGCAGTGAGAACTGCCAGCATCTGAGCCAGCCAGACTCTGTCTGTCTCTCTCATCATGGTCACCTAAATGCAGCACACAGTAATGGCAGGTTTTGTAATGAGGCAGATCGCGCTAACATAATATGCACTGTTAATTGATTATTTACCTGCTGCATTAACGGGAGAGGACGTGCAAATGTTACAGCTGCTGCTGGGTTGAGATTCACGAGTCAGGAGCGGAAGGTTATCGCGTGTTTTGTGAGCAAATGCTTTTGCATATTCGTAGTGTTTCCTCCCTTAAATGAAATATCTACTTTGCAAGTATTGCAAGTGGCTCTGTTGTCATCCATTTTCGTAAAGTATAACCAAACTTTTGAGCATTTGTGCCAATTAGGCGCCATGTTTCCTGCCGGGTAAATGACGCTCTGCAACGTGGTGACGTCATTCGGGGTGACTGGAATGGCGGCGCGTGAACAACGAGAGGCTCAGTGTCTCTCCAGACTCTGCTATTTAGCTTTTTTTTTATCTACCTTTAACCAGATTATTCATCCAGAATTGCTGTGCATTGCTGACCTACGGCAGACAAGAGCTTCTGGACATCTGGACTCATAACTCCAACAGTTTTATCGCCGATCTCCTATTCATCCCAGAGATCTCCAGAACACCGGAGGCTGCCCACTCTCCCCGGCTGGGCGGAAGTGCACGCAGACGGCGCCGAGAACGTAAACAAAGGTGAGGTAGGCGCGGAGGGCTACGGGCTAAGCTAAAGCTAACACCACACCGGTTGCCTTTACCCAGTATTTTCCTCGCCAATGTCCGTTCTCTGGCAAACAAAATGGATGAGATACGGCTCTCCATCACTAACAACAGACGGATTATGGACTCAAATGTCATGTTTTTCACTGAAACATGGTTAAACAACAGCTGCCCGGACAATGCTATCGAGTTAGCAGGACGCCACACACATTGAGCCGACAGGCTAGCAGATGACTCCGGCAAGACCAGAGGTGGAGGTTTGTGCATTTATATTAACAATGCTTGGTGCATGAACTCCACTACTACTGAGAGTCACTTCTCACCTAATGCGGAGTTTTTAATGGTCAAATGCAGACCTTATTATCTCCCCAGAGAACTCACTTCTCTCATACTCACTGCAATATGTATCCCCCTGACGCTAATGCTAGGTTGGCCATGAAAGAACTTTCTGCAGCCATTAATAAACACCAGAATAAACACCCCGAGGCTCCTTTTATTGTTGCTGGCGACTTCAACCACACCAACTTAAAGACAGTCCTCCCCAGATTCCACCAACATGTCTCCTGCCACACCAGAGGAGACAAGACTTTAGACCATGTTTATTCCAACTTGGCTGGAGCCTACAAAGCAACACCCCTCCCTCACATTGGACAATCGGACCATCTCTCCCTGTTCCTCACACCTAGGTATTCACCAATCATCCAACGTGTGAAACCTGCTGTGAGGACAATTAAAGTGTGGCGAGAGGGGACAAATGCAGTGCTCCAGGACAGATTTAAAAACACAGACTGGAATATGTTCACCCACACAGACCTGGACCAGTACCCCTCATCTGTACTGGATTACATCTCCAAAACCACAGACAGTGTCACCACCCAGAAACGGATCACCATGTACCCCAACCAGAAGCCTTGGATGAACCGGGATGTTCGTCTCCTCCTGAAGGCCCACAACACCGCCTTTAGGTCAGGAGATGCACACGCCTACAGTACAGCCAGGGCTAATCTAAAGAAGGGCATCAAAAAAGCCAAACACCATTACAAAAAGAAGGTAGAAGAACACTTCTCCAACTCCAACCCCAGACGCATTTGGCAAGGACTCCAGACCATTACAGACTACAGGACCACCAAACCCTCCCCCACATCCTCTGATGTCTCCTTCCTCAATGAGCTCAACAACTTTTATGCTCGTTTTGAGCGAGGGAATCCCACAACCACAACCAAAACAGACACGACGCCAGACCACCAACCTCTGACTCTCTCTCCCACCGATGTAGCAGTGGTGCTGAGCAGGATCAATGTCCACAAGGCTGCAGGTCCTGATGGCATTCCCGGGCGTGTTCTCAGAGCGTGTTCTGGAGAGCTTGCAGGTTGTGCTCACAGACATATTCAATCTGTCCTTGGCCCACGCTGTGGTACCGGCCTGCTTGAAATCCACCTCCATCGTCCCGATACCCAAAAACTCCAACCCATCTAGCCTCAATGACTACCGCCCAGTAGCACTCACCCCCATAATCACTAAGTGCTTAGAGCAGCTGGTCCTAGCACACTTCAAATCCTGTCTCCCCCCCACCCTGGATCCCCACCAATTCGCATACCGCCAGAACAGGAGCACAGAGGATGCAGTCTCCATCGCACTGCACTCTGTCCTCTCACACCTGGACAACAACAATACCTACGCCAGAATGCTGTTTATAGACTTCAGTTCAGCATTCAATACAATCCTCCCCTCACAACTCATCAGGAAACTGACAGACCTGAGCATCAGTTCCCTCATCTGCAAATGGTTACTGGACTTCCTGACCAACTGCCCTCCACATGTCCGACTGGATAGCCGCTGCTCATCTATAATCATAATGAACACCGGTGTACCACAAGGCTGTGTGATGAGCCCTTTCCTCTACTCCCTCTTCACCCACGAAGGCAGACCTGCTGATGGTTCCAACACCATCATTATGTTTGCAGATGACACCACGGTGATTGGTCTCATCAGTGACAACGATGAGACCACCTACAGGGAGGAGGTGGATCGTCTGGCTGAGTGGTGCGACACAAACAACCTGCTGCTTAACACCGTGAAGACTAAGGAGCTCATCATGGACTACAGGAGGAATGCTGACCCACATCCACCCATACACATTAAGGGGACGGCTGTGGAGCGTGTGAGCAGCTTCAAGTTCCTGGGAGTCCACATCTCCGAGGATCTCATCTGGACGACCAACTGCTCCAAGCTGGTCAAGAAGGCCCACCAGCGTCTCTTCTTCTTGAGGACTCTGAGGAAGAACCGCCTGTCCTCAAACATCCTGGTGAACTTCTATCGCTGCACCACTGAGAGCATCCTGACCAACTGTATAACAGTCTGGTATGGGAACTGCTCTGCCTCAGACCAGAAGGCGTTGCAGAGGGTCGTGAAAACTGCCCAGCGCATCGCCGGAGCACCACTTCCTGCCATAAAGGACATCTACAGGAAGCGGTGTCTGAAAAGGGCTGGGAAAATCATCAAAGACCCCAGTCACCCATCACATGGACTCTTCACCCTCCTGCCCTCTGAGAGGCGCTACAGGAGCCTCCAGACTAAGACCACCAGGTACCAGAACAGCTTCTTCCCCACAGCTGTCAGACTCCTGAACTCTGCCTCCTGACATCTCACCCACGTTAAACTCATGGACTGAACATTTACACACCCACAACCACCTACACACACACACAATGGACAACTGCACCCTCAAACACACAATAATAACATGGACTGAACCACCACTCACAACCACTAGCACTTTATATAGCCTCTGTAGAAATTATCCACATATCTCACTTATCTTAACTGCACTACTGTATAGTTCTGTGTAAATAATCATTCTGTACATACGCTAATTTTTAATCCTACAACTGTTCATAACTTGCATAGTTCACATTTCTGTATAACTGTATATCTCATATTTCTGTATCGTTTTTTATTTCATATTCTGTATAGTTTTACATATTTATATCCTGTTCATAGCCTGTACATAGCTTGTACTCACTACAGCCTGTACATACTTACAGTTATAAAATATTCATAACATACTTCATACCGTGTACATTATAACATACCATAATAGACCCATTTCTGTAATATACTTACATATCTATATTATTGCTAATATATATTGTAATATATCTATATCATGGCTAAAGCACTTCTGGATGGATGCAAACTGCATTTCGTTGCCCTGTACCTGTGACATGTGCAATGACAATAAAGTTGAATTCTATTCTATTCTATTCTATTCTATTCTATTTGCAAAAATGCCAAACAAACAAACTTCTAAATGAATTGAAACAGAGGGAACCGGTTCTCAACAAGAACCAGGTTTCGATACCCATCCCTATATGCGACCCATATCTGATCATGTTATGACAGTGTGAACAGCACAAATCCGATATTTTCAAATCCGATCTGGGTCACTTTCGTATGTGGTACTGAATCTGATACATATCTGATGTTTTAGAAAGTGACTGCTGTTTGAATAGTCATGTCGCATTAAATCCATCTTTTACGTCACTGACACAAGACGGACGCCAATTATCAGCGCTGGAGAAGACATCATGAACGCTTCATGGCCATCCCGTGTAGATGCTAGTTAAACTGTTGGGAAGATAACGTTGGAGAAAAACGAACATTTTATTTGTACTGTATAAACTGCAGATTCTGACAGAAATCTGCAACTATCACTTGAAGCACCACTCCTCTCTAAAGCAGCAATAAGGATAATTATTAGGCCATATGTAAATAATAAAATAACTTTATAACTTAAAGCGAAATTGGAAAATGTAAAGTCCGAAACAGTCAAACAATACTGTTTGGTATGGGTCTAAACAGAGCACGTTGTGTGACGTCTTCTTTTGTGCATGCGGGCTGCTATGAGGGTTGACACTAGAGCGGGTTTGCTGTCACATTTTATTTGTAGTGTGAACAAGCAGAGAAAAAACATTTGACTTGATCAAAAAATTGGAATTGAGCATTAAGACCTGTGTGAACGTAGCCTTATTCACTTATTAATCTGAAACTTCTGTATATTACAAATACATTAAAATAATGTTACTTATTAGCAGTGTTGGGACTAACGCGTTACTAAGTAATGTATGTAACCCTGGTTAACATAGTTGTCAATAAATAAAAGCCTGTTAGTAAAAACAGTCATAAGAAATATATTACAGGTGATAAATAGTCAATAAATAGATCATAATGGTTAGAAAATTCATTAAAAACATCAGCAATGATATAATTCATGGTATAGGATTTCATTTGTGTTTAAAAACATGTTAAAAGGTTTAAAAACTTGCTAATTCATGGTGTTTTATGTTAATTCAGGTAAAATGGCTAAAATATGTGTTCAGACTCTTATTGTGAAAGGGTACGCTGCAGCGTGACTCCTGTGATCAGCCACACCCAATCGGGTTATTCCTTCTTTTTGATGCTGGAGAGGGAGAAATGCAGACAGTCCTTGCGGAGCTGCTGCCTAAACGAGTGAAAAAATAGTAAAAACAAGCCAGAAATCTACATAAAGCCATTTTTGTACTCTGGAGAATGTATTTTTGTTTTTCCGACCTGTCCTTGCCTTGGTGACATTGTGAACGTAACTGAACGGGACTTGGTGAGTTCAGAAATTGTATTTTATTTCATGCAAGAAATGTTTTGTTGTATTATATTGCTCATTTCATGCAAATGGAAAGTCAAGGTAGCAGATTTATGCTGTTTTATGTTAAAAACGGTGGATTGGTGCTTAACCGACACACAGGCTGCAGTTCAAAGGCCTTTGACGGTGTTTCAGCGCGCCATATTGGCGTCACCTCATTTACGGCTAAATAAGCTGGGAAAAACGGACTTTTACTGTTATTTAAGGGCTACCCGTGTGTTATTTTCAAATGTTTATGCATATTGCTTTGTTGTTATGGTAGGCCATTAAGGTTTGGATCGGGAAATGCCGAGCTAGAATCGGAGTTTGATCCGCTGAGCGAGAAAACAAGATGGCGAGCCACCCACGGACCCATTGAACTGTACCGAGCAGGAAAAAGGAAAAACGCCCCCTGCTGGACGTTGAACTCTTTCGCTGAAAAAACTGGTAGGATTAATCCATACACCTCTGCAAAAGAACAGTGGACTTTCAAAGCACTGGATAATCATTCAGAGCAATTCCAGGATTTATAATTAAAGGACACAGAGACAATTTTCTTTTGTTTATTTGTTTGTTTAAGGGATTTGTTCAGCCTTTTGCTGAATTGTTTTCAGTTTTTACATGTTTTTTGTAATTTGTTTTGGTCAACCTTACATTTTAATGCTGTAATGGTGTTAATGGAAATGTAAATAATTTTGTTGGGTTAAAACAAAATAAAAACTGATTGAAATTTAAAGGTGAACCTAGACCAAGATTAAATTAAATCTTGGGCCTAAGGAACTAAACTTGATTTAAAATAACACAGTGTTAATGCAAATAGATCAAAGGATAAACTTGAACTTAGAACTTGGAATAAATAAAACAAATAACATCCTTTTAAAGCCAAATAAAAGGTTTTGAAATAAATAGGATAAATTAACAGAAATTACTGAACTAAAAAGGAAAAGAAAATATCTTGTTTTCCGTAAAGGTGTGTTGAATGTTTTATGTAATCTTTGTCAACTGTCTATTATCTGTTTTTTTTGCAAAATAATAAGCCAGCAATTTAAACTTATTTTCTGGTCTGTGGTCTTTATCGCATGCTACACTCATTACTACTCTAGTAGTCGAACCTAACTGGTCCTAGTATACTGTAACGACTCCAGAAGTGTTAGAAGTAACTACATTATTATTGTGGTAACGAGCACGGTAACTAGTTACTATGCCAAAATCAGGAACAAGTTAATCGTTACTCGGATTTAGATAGGGTCCTTATTTGTTACTTCGTGTGATGGCTATTGCGGAGCTTCCACAGATTCAGTAACATTAGGAAGTGGTGGAGGCCAGCAGGTGCATGAGGGAAAGGGGACGCAGGAGGAGCAGAGACCCGAGGCAGCCGCCGGTCCGAGTGTCAGGTGAACTGAACTTCAGGTAAGAAGTTATGACCTGCAGTCTATCTGGGTCAGATATAAACCAAGTTTAGGTGTAGTTTATTTTCGTTATGCTGACTTTTTCGTACTGGGTACTAGCTAGCATGACGGAGTTTCTATGCAGCTGGGTGGGTGCTCGTATTCAGAGAAAATATTACGCGTTTCGTATTGACAAGAAAAGGAACACAGTCTCTCCCGTACTTCAGCTAGGATGAACAAGACACAAAGCTGGAGTTATTCTGTGTCTTTGCTGCACAGCTGCCTCTTCTTCTCTCATTCTCTCCCCTCCCTCTCCTGTTTCTACTTCAATCATGAAACTGATCAATGATCAGCTGATCGGCTTTTCTATCGCAAGTCCCGTCTCTCTTGTTTGTTTATCGCCCACTTTGCGCCAGAAAGAGGAAACCAGCGGATGTCGCGCTAAACAACAGTAGCACGTTTAAGCTTGATCAGCTGTTGTTAGAATTTATTTAATATTACTTTCTAGAACCAGCTGATGATTGCTGGAGCCACAGCCGTAAAAGCAGCTGGTCATGATGTTGGTTTGGATATGCGGTGAGAGAGAAACATGAAGATGAAACCAGGAGATGTCCTTACTGAATCATCAGAGCTGAACATGTGATGGAATAACAGGTTTACCTTTTAGGTGACATAAATGAGTTGAAGGGAAGTTATGAACGGTTTCTGAGAGAAAAATAACACCAGCATCCTTATTCTATGTAGCTGACAGCTGGTAACTGTGCAGGGGCGGGTCTAGCAAAATTTTGCCAGGGGGGCCAGGTAGGGCATTAACAGGGAGAGGGGGGCACAAAGAAATACTTTTCGGTCTTATTCTCATTTAAAATGTCTCGCTTTTAAAAAATAATTATCTGAATCTTACAACAAACGATTGATAGATTGATACATATATACCATGAAAACAGTGTACATCACTGTCACAACAGCGTTTGTTTTCATTCAAAGGCTTTATGAATTTTCCTACAATGGCGGGCCGGTCGGTCTCTAGTCAAAATGCCTGGACCGAATTTTGTCCCAGTCCAGCCCTGTATGCAGCTCATCTGCAGTCTGGTGTTACCTACATCTTCCTATTCGGAAGGCAGAATTTCCGAGTTCCGAGTACAATCGAAAGCACCACGACTGCAGTTTTTGTGTTTGATGTAAAAAGCGCACATGACGCTGTGACGTAGGCTAGAATCATGCGGCGGTTAACGACGGTCCAGGCGTGGGATTTCTCTCATGGAAATATGCAGATTAATTTTTCCTTTCTATTGGTAGGTGGCACAGTGCACTTGTGGCAAGTAAGCAAGCTAGAAGACTGGCAAGCTTGCTGGGTATCCAGTTACGGAAGCAACACATTAACAAGAGAATTCTGAGTAAAACCAAAGTTACTTTCCCTAGTAACTAGTTACATTGAAAGTAATGAGTAACTTGAAGTGACTGAGTTACTTTTGATAGAAGTAACTAGTAATGTAACTAAGTTACTAATTTAAAGTAACTTACCCAACACTGCCTATTAGTAGGCCTACAAATAACTGTTGAACATTTACAAATAATGAAAGCATGTAATGTGTGGTCTCTTTACATCACAAAATCAAAAATGAAGCTGTTTCAACATAAATCTTTAATTTAGTGAACAAATGCGTGTTATGCATTTGAATTAGGTTCATCTGTAAATTCAGTGAGAAAGATCTGTATTTATTCGTTTCATTCCTGGGTGTTCAGGCTGAATCGCTCTTTTTTTTGTTTGTTTTTGCCCACCTTCTACAAGCCAGTCAGCCTCTGTTCTATTCAGTTCAGTTTTATTTATTTAGTGCAAATCACAACAACAGTTTCCTCAAAGCATTTATATTGTAAGGTCAAGAGCATACAATAATAATAAAAATAATAATAAAACAAGTGTGCTTTTAATTTCACTGCTATTATGTCATTCTGCCTTTCAAACTGTAATTCATATGAACTTATCTATGACATTTTTTATGATATTAGCTGTCTATTTTTAATCATGTTGAATTTTTTTCCCTCTGTTTCAATTTTGGCAGTGACATTCGCAATCCCTGCATGATCCCTCTCCTGTGCATTAACCAGTGTTGGGCAAGTTACTTTGAAAAAGTAATCCAATTATAGTTACTAGTTACTTCTTCAAAAAAGTAACTGAGTTAGTAACTGAGTTACAATATTCTAAAAGTAATTAATAACTTGAAAAGTAACTATTGCGTTACTTTAGAAAAAATGTTTAACCCTCTGGGGTCCAGGGTATAATTGACCATTTGTTACTACTTTTGATTTTCCCTCCACATTTTACCTTTAAAAACTATTTACTTTGCCTTGTTTGGTATCATGCTTTTAAGCACAACCTCACGTGCCTGAATTTACAGTCATATTTTCATTTTGACATACTGTTTTACACAATTGATCCAAAATCAGACAAAAACCATAAAATCAGAGTAGAAAAAGTTTTTTTTACATTTTTTTACTGTAACAACCACAAACATCTTTAATGAATCATATTTCATAACTTTAAGTGCAAATATTGATTGTCAGTTTTAAAATCCTATGCACAAGTTTTGCAAACAACAAAGTTATTTGCATCCATTTACCTTTCACCTTTTTTTTTTTTTTTTTAAATAACCGTTTCAAACTATTTACAGAACAATCAGCAGTTCTGCATTCAATAAGATGCCACACAAATTATTTGTGCCACTCGAAATATTTCTGTCCACTATAAAGGAGAACATCACAGCCTGATACCTGCAGGCCTGACAGCTGCAGGTCTATCACTCCTTTTTCCACCTGGAGACAGCAGTCGCCTCATTGTTCTGACACACAACACAAAACTACCCACAACACTACACACTAACTACACAAGACAACACATCAATTACACACTCCAAACAAGCTAAACGTCACAAATCTCTCACATCTCAAAACTCGCTCTCTCTTTTTCTGGTTTCTTTCTCTCTCTCTCTCTCTCTCTCGCCGTCACTCCTAAAACTTCCCCTGGTTTTTTGGGGTTTTTTTGCTCGTAAGCACAGAGTGCTTGCCAGCGCTAACGTGAGGAAAAAACGCCGCGTATATATTGTTTATCATGACTCTGGTTTTACGTGGCCTATCAACACAATTTAAAAACTGGTATATATCACCTTGTTGCTTTGTCTTTAAGTGGTCATGTGATTGACTTACCACGACTACTTTATTCTTCCTCAGTCAAACAGCAGCACTCATGCGATTGTTTTGCCCCCTTAGCTCCAGGTGTTGTGCTAGACAGTGATCATGATTGCCGTCCGTGGGAGCGTGCGCAGCTGCTTAAAGCTGTAGCGTCCAGATTACTTACAGCTACTTCGGTGCAACTGATATAAGATGCGGTAAGCTGAACACAGCTTCAACCGTCTGTTTGTTGAAAAATACTAACGGACCGCATTTTCTTGTTAGTAACTGTAACGGCGTTGTAACGATAGGAATAGTAATTAGTTAGATTACTCGTTACTGAAAAAAGTAAAGCCGTTTGTAACACCGTTACTTGTAACGCCGTTATTCCCATCACTGGCATTAACAGTAAACCTGCAGCATTGTATAGCACCAGGGCTTCAACCAATCTTACTCACGGCATACTTTTGCTGCCAGCAACATTAATCCAGCACAAGTTTCACTGGTAGAAAAAAAAAAGAAGCTAGCCTCAGTCTCATGGCATCTCTGCAAGCCTCTGACACCCATTTGCAAGCTCTGAGGTGCATAAACGGTGCCCCCTGAATCAGATTACCCACTCAACCAGTATTCTATCCTCAGGACCCTGCTTTAGCCTCCACATCTTGTCCTTAGTTATCTCTGGCGTCAGAAAAAACACTTTCACACTGGGCTGCCCTCAATTCTCCAGCCTGCCATTTGTATTTTTTTAAAATCTGCACACAAGAACAGTGCAAGGTAGAGACATGTATTACATCTCCTCCTGCTGTTCCCTCAATGTGATTAAAAAGGCTGCTTCTATACTAGTCTGGCAATCTTTTTCAACTCTACAGTATTTCCTGTTTTCTAAGTATGTTTTGAACCAGGTTAGTACAGTTCCTGAAAGACCTGCCCAGTTCTCCAGTCGTTTGAGTAATGTATTGTGGTCAACTGTACAGTGGCTTGCAAAAGTATTCGGCCCCCTTGAACTTTTCCACATTTCGTCACATTACAGCCACAAACATGAATTAATTTTATTGGAATTCCACGTGAAAGACCAATACAAAGTGGTGTACACGTGAGAAGTGGAATGAAAATCGTACATGATTCCAAACATTTTTTACAAATAAATAACTGAAAAGTGGGGTGTACGTAATTATTCAGCCCCCTGAGTCAATAGTTTGTAGAACCACCTTTTGCTGCAATTACAGCTGCCAGTCTTTTAGGGTATGTCTCTACCAGCTGTGCACATCTAGTGACTGAAATTATTGCCCATTTTTCTTTGCAAAACAGCTCCAGCTCAGTCAGATTGTTAGGGGTCTCCTGACCCAGCATGTTTAGTTCTTTGTGATTTTTGTATTATTGTACTTGTGTGAGTTATTCTATGGTTTCTAGTTTTGATCCCTTGTCCTTCATGTTTCTCTGTGTCCCCTCTGTTCTGTGTAAGTCTGTGTCTGCATGTTTGAGTTTCCCTCTGTGGCTTTCGGTTCTTAGAGCCCTCTGCCTTATGGTTTACGTCTCTGTGTTTCTTAGTTGCTGTCTCCACCGTGTCAAGTTCGCGTCTCTGTGTCATACTTCCTGTTTTACTCTGAAGGTCCGTGTCTTATGTGAATGTGTCAGTTTACGCTTCCTTGTCTCGTCAGTTCTGATTTCCCCCAGCTGTGTTCTCCTTCTCTGTCTCATTCCCCTCGTTACTTCCCAGTGTATTTAAACCCTGTGTTTCTCTGAGTCAGTGTCGCATCATCCCTCTTGCTATGTGGATCTCCCTGTGAGTTTTAGTTTGTGGTTTCCCAGTTTAGTTTACTTTGTATGCTAGTTTTTCTGTGACCAACAATAAAGCTGTGATTTTGAGTTCATCCCTTGAGTCTGTGAGTCCTGCACCTTGAGTCCTCATCTCCTGCCTGCCACACAGCGTTTCATGACAGAACGACGTGACCAGACATGGACTCGAAGGGCCAGGAAATTGATTTGGCCCGCATCCAAGGTCTGGTAGAGCGGATTTCGCACACCGATGACGTTCGGGCTGTGACAGTAGGAATCAAAGCCATTGAAGCCATCCTTGAGAGGAACCCCCACTTTGGTCAACTCAGAGGATTTATGGACTCAATGAACATGGTGCGCAAGGCCCGGGAGGTACTGCAAGCCCGGGAGTTGGCCATTCTCGCCCGCTCCCGGTATTCAGCGCCGAAGCCACCACCGCTGCAGAAGCAGATGGAGCTCTCTGCGATGCAGCAGCGGCCATTACAGCGCAAGGGGGTTTCTACGCCACTGCCGCGAAATCCTTCACCATCCACGTCCAGCTCTGACCACCGCTCACCTGCCTCCTTTCTCACAGCAATATGGTCAGAGGAGGAGTCAGATTCTACCTCTCTGCCACTACCAGCAACCACCACTATCTCCGCTCCCATTTCCAGGAGGAAGTGGCGGCAGCACAGGCAGCGAAAATTGCCACGGACGGAACCCAGGACTTCACCAGAGCAAACGCCTTTGGTGAGTGTAAGTGATACTGAACAGTTTACTGGGACTGAAGGCCCAGGGTCTAATTATGTTATGGCTGAGAAGAAACTGTGCTTCCTTTGAAACAAAATTTCCCATTTGGGTGATCTAAAAGACTGTTCTTCTCATGCTCCTCCTAGCCATAACAATGCAAAGAACTGTGGTAATTCTGTTCCATCTGAGCCTGGACTAATTAACTCCGTGTCTGCTAGCTCAGATTATGTCAAATCAGAGATTATTAATCCAGAGACTGTTTTCCCAAAAGCTGCATTTTCTAGGTCCCCGGGAGTTAAAAATTTGTGTGTTTCTGTTGAGCCAGAAGACAAAATAATGAGCACTGCGAAAGAGAGCTCTAGGTTTGCGCCCACACAGACAGATTCTATGGCAATTCCTGAGACTACTACACTCTCCGAGGCTTCCCCAGAAGCTGAGTTTGTACTTTCAGATGAATCTGGACTCCTGGAGACAACAGAATCCACTCAGCCTGTGACTATTGACTGTTTCTTGGCTTACTCAGAGCAGGCAATAAATACCTCAAAGTCTGTTTTTCCTGAGACTACTCTAGCTGCCCAGCCTGAAGCTCACTTAGCTGCCCAGCCTGAAGCTCACTTAGCTTCCCAGCCTGAAGCTCACTTAGCTTCCCAGCCTGAAGCTCACTTAGCTTCCCAGCCTGAAGCTCACTTAGCTTCCCAGCCTGAAGCTCACTTAGCTGCCCAGCCTGAAGCTCACTTAGCTGCCCAGCCTGAAGCTCCGTCTCCTGCGTCCCCGCTAGCTCCATTCTCACCTCAGCTATCACTCCAGCCTCCTACATTGCCTTTAGCCCAGTCTGCTATTCATTGTTCGATTCAACCTTTAGTTCGGCCACTGGTGCAATCCATTGCTCAATTACCTGTTCAGTCCACTGCTCATGTGCTTATTCAGTTCGGAGCTCAGTCTCCTGCAGCTCAACTATCCCCAGTGCAGTTTCCTGCAGATCAGCTGTCCCCAGTGCAGTCTCCTGTGTCCCCAGTGCAGTCTCCTGTGTCCCCAGTGCAGTCTCCTGTGTCCCCAGTGCAGTCTCCTGTGTCCCCAGTGCAGTCTTTGGTGTCTCCTGTTCAATCGCCACTAGTTCAGTCTCCAGTGTCTGCTGTTCAGTCTCCCCTAGCACAGTCATCCACTCAACCACCAGCTCCACTTTCTCCCCAACCGTCACAACTGCCTCTAGCTCAGTCTCCTGTGCAGTCACCCCTAGTTCATTCTCCTGTGAAGTCATCAACTCCACCACCTACTCCACTCTCACCACCACCGTTACTACAGACATCAGTTCAGTCCCCTGTGCCAGTGCAGACGCTCTCAGTTCAGTCTCCCGTGCAGTCATCTACTTCACCACCATTAGTAGCTCAGCTCCCCGTGTCTCCAGTAGCTCAGCTCCCCGTGTCTCCAGTAGCTCAGCTCCCCGTGTCTCCAGTAGCCCAGTCCCCACCTGAACCATTAGCCCAGTCTTCTGGTCAGCTTAACATTCAGCCAGGGGTCCCAATACCCTCTGGCTCTACATCAGCCCCTGCTGGAAGCTCGGATGAGTCCATCCAGCACTCCACAGCTCCCACGCCGCCACCCACCTTGTCCGCTGGGGGTTCTGGTGAGCCCGGCCAGTACTTCCTCGTCTCCGCTGGTCGGTCCGAGGGCCCCGTTCAGCCACGTGTTTCTGCTGGGGGGTCTGAGGAGCCCGTCCAGCCATCATCGTCTGCAGCAGCCTCCGAGTCTTCATCCATGCCTGCAGCAGCCTCTGAGCCTTCGTCCTCCTCATCTGGTCCAGCCTCTGAGCCTTCGTCCTCCTCGCCTGGTCCAGCCTCCGAGCCTTCGTCCTCCTCGCCTGGTCCAGCCTCCGAGCCTTCGTCCTCCTCGCCTGGTCTACACGGTCGGCCCCCTGAACTGCTTCTACGTCGTCGTCGCTGTTGCTTTCTACACGGCCGGCCTCCAGACCAGCTCTGTCACCTGTACCACCCACCTGGTCGGCACCCCGACCGTTTGACTTATGAACTTTTGTGCCGGCGACCTCCGGGTCGGCCACCTGAACTGTTTCTCTGTTGCCACCATTGCCGTCTGCACGGTCGGCCCCCTGACTTACTATTGAACTGTTCTTTGTGCGCCGGTGTTTTCTGTGCACGTGTTGTTTTGGACTCCTGGTGCTCCTGTTTTATTTTGCTTCATGACACAGATTAGATGGACAGCGTTTGTCAACGTTGTGAGCGTTTTCAGATCTTGCCACAGATTCTCGATTCAGTTTAGACACCACACAGGTCAGGGATTAAGTTATTGGGAAATTTAAAGCAGGGTTAGTCTACAAAAAGATTTCCCAAGCCTTGAACATCCCGGTGAGCACTGTTCAAGCAATCATTCAGAAATGGAAGGAGTATGGCACAACTGTGAACCTACCAAGACAAGGCCATTGAGAAACTGCCTTTTCAACGATCTTACTTAAAAATGGGAGATTTGAGATTGGCCTGTAGTTCATTTGTGTCTTGTCAAGATTGTCCTTTTCAGTATAGGTTTAATTACAGCAGTTTTTAGTGGTTCTGGAAACACACCTGACATTAAACAAAGTTGACGATCTGTAACAGGTCTGACTCCAAAGTCTTTGAGACCTTTTTGAAAAAACCTTTTTGAGGAGTTCAGTTGACCTAAGATGTCCTCCAGGTCTTTGGTGTTAATAGGGTGAAACTGTTTGATGGTGTTTAGACAGTTTTTCGGTGGACACAGTACATATCCTGGATCTGCTGTTGATGTGCCAGTTGCTTGTCTAATCTTTTGGATTTTGCCTGTGAAGAATTTGGCGAAGTCATTGCAGGCCATGGTTGAATGAAGTTCAGCTGCCACTGACACAGGAGGGTTTGTTAGCCTGTCAACTGTAGCAAATAAGACCCGAGCATTATGACTGTTTTTGGTGATGATATCAGAGAAGTAGGACCTCCTTGCACTCCTCAGTTGTAAATTATAGTTGTGAATTTTCTCTTTATAGATGTCATAATGAACCTGGAGGTTTGTTGTTCTCCATTTGTGCTCAGCTTTCCTACACTCTCTTTTTTACTTTTTCACCAGTGAGGCGTTTCTCCATGGAGACTTTTTCCTTCCAGAAACAACCTTCACCTTAATGGGAGCAATAGTGTCCATAACATTTAACCATTTTAGCATTGAGGCTATTGACAAGCTCATTGACTGAACCTCTGGACAGGCAGGTGTTAATGGGAAGACCTGGTTAAAGATCTCACTACTGTATTCAGTTATACACTGTTTTGTGATCACTGGTGTTGATAGATTTGTGTGGGCTGAAATTTTACTTTCAAAGAAAACACAGTAATGATCAGACAGGTCCACACCAGACACAGTAACCTTTGAAATGCTCAGGCCCTTGGAGATCAGTAGGTCAAGAGTGACTAGATAGAATAGAGACTCTATTATGTATGTCCTCTGTTACATGCTGAGTCAGCCCAAAGCTGCCCAGAGTGTTACTCAGGTCTTTAGTCCCTTTGTCCTGAGGGTTGTCCACATGGATGTTAAAATCCCAAATAATAATTACACAGATCACAGACAGCAGTTCACTGAGATCATTAAAAGAGTCTGTGCAGTATTTGGGAGGCCTGTAAACATTAAGAAACACAACTTTGGATGGGGCCTTCAGCTGTAAAGCCACATATTAAACAGACTGAAAGCTACCAGGAGATAGCTGCTTACATTGAAATGATTCATTAAATAACACAGCAACCCCTCCTCCACTCTTGCTCACCCTGGCCTCACTGATAAATCTGTAGTTAGAAAGGGTCGTCTTGATGAGAACAGCTCCACTGTTACTTTGGTCCAACCAAGTTTCAGTTAAAAATATAAAATCAAGGCTGTGCTCAGTGATTAAATAATTAATTAACAATGTTTTCCCAGCTAAAGATCTAACATTTAATAGGGCCAACTTGAGTGTTTTGGAGTTATTATTTGCCCCCTCGTGTTGGGGAGCAGTCTGTGGCACACAAGGTATGTTTACTATATTTAAAAATTTGTTAGAGTGCAGCTCTCTGTGTTTTGACCAAGCCACATGTCTTCTTCGGTCACCTAAAATGGAAAAATGGAACTTCAATTGCTCTGTTGGGGGCGGGGCTCGATGGCGAACCTTTTGGGACCCCTCTTCTTGCCTCTGATGTCTCTCCTTTCTGAAGCTCTTCCTGGGTGGGGTCACATGAAGCTCCTCCTCAACATTTCTGCTGGGCTTTGTCTGTTCTTGCAGTACTGTTTGTTCCTCTTTACGAGGTAACTCATTTATCTCAGCCTTGGCACAAAGCACAGATTGATTGATCATACTTTATTCATCCCGAGGGAAATTGGGTTAAGGCTGCCAGCCGTGCCAGCGCCGTCTTACCCTTCTGACCATGCATACATTACACAAACATCACATGGGGAAGACAGGTGAGAGGGGTATAACATGGAAAAAGCACAACATGAGGAAAGATAAGGAGAAAAAAAATAACTCCCCCCAGACTGAGCTCCAATAGGGATATCAGTTTGAGAACAGAATAAAAAGTGAAGCATGAAGTGATGGTGTGTTTTACTTTAGTGCGAACAACTCATATGAATTTCAAAGCTGTTCTAACAGTCCGATACTGGTCTCTCAATCTCCCGTTGGAGAGCCGTGAGCTTCTCTATGATGTTATCAAACTTACGCTGCGTGATGTTGCCATTCTTGTGCTCAAAGAGCCGATTCTGAGAACTCACGACCGCTGTGAGCTTCTCCAAGATGTGATCCAATTTGGGCTCAGAGGTGTTATTCTGAGCAAGCCCCTCCAGATGTAATCCAGTTTGCACTCAGAGGTCTTGCTCTGAGGATTCACAGCAGCCGTAAGCTTCTCCAAGATCTTATCCGTGCTGCACTCAATGAGTCCATTTTGAGAAATCCACACCTCGTCCCATCGTTTCAATCCCAGCGAGCAGCCTTGTGGGGGTTTGAACAGTTGGTTCTGCTTTCTTAATTCTTCGATAAACCAGGGCCAAGCCAGCTCCGATCAGCAAGAGCCCTGTTATCATGGTTCCGAATAGGTAGATATCTTCAGCCCTCAGGCTCACCCAAGCCCAGACTTCTCGTTGAGAAAAGGGTGTCAATTGCATTCAGGGACCAGTTGATCAAATACATAATTCCTCTTTTAGGTTTTAGAGAACAGACTGTGAGAGAGTGTTCCAGGGAAAAGTAATATGAAAAACACGAGACTATACAAGGACACAAGAGGCTAAGCAGGGAAGCTAAAGGAGAGGAGGAGAGGAGAAAAGTGCGACCGCCTTCGTCAAGAGCAAGAGAGATGGATGAGATATGGGATAAATCAAGTTGGAGTAGAACAATTTCACCCCTGACTTGTTAAAATTAAATCAATTTGCTTTAAACAGATCCCCGTATTCCCAAAATCAGCACATGCTGATATAAGCAATTTATAAGATAAGATGACCTTTATTAGTCTATTAGAAATTTGTTTCGTTACACCAAAAGTGCAAAGTTATGTAGCAGAAATTAGAAAACACTGGAATGCAATAAAATAAAATAAAATACTATATACAATAGAATAAAACAGAATAATAGATACAATAGAATACAAATGCTATATACAACTGAGTAAGAAAATACAAAAGTACAACTTTGTCAGAAAAGAAAATTGCACATATAGCAATTCTTATTGAACATGTGTGGGTTTGATCAGCTGCAAAAGTCTTTGTAGTGGAGTCTGACAGCAGTGGGAAGGAAAGAAATCCCTCCATCCCACATCGTGGGTGCCGCAGCCTGCCACTGAAAGAGCTGCTCAGTGCTGTCAGAGTCTCTTGCATGGGGTGGGAGATGGTGTCCAACAGGGATGACATTCTCCTGTCACTCACCACCTCCACTGGGTCCAGAGGGCATCCTAGAACAGAGCTGGCCCTTCGGATTGCCCTGTTCAGTCTCTTCCTGTCCCCGGCACAGATGTTGCCACCCCAGCAGACCACACCATAAAAGATAGCTGAGGCCACCACAGAGTCATAGAAGGTCTTCAGGAGTGGGCCCTCCACTCCAAACGACCTGAGTCTCCACAGCAGGTATAGCCTGCTCTGCTTTTTCCTGTAGAGGGCTTCTGAATTATGAGTCCAGTCCAGTTTATTGTTCAGATGAACACCAAGGTACCTGTAGCTGTCTACAGCCTCAATGTCCATACCTTGGATGTTCAGTGGTTGTAGTGGAGGATGTTTGTGCCTGCGGAAGTCTACCACCAGCTCCTTGGTTTTACTAGTGTTGATCTGGAGGTAGTTCAGCTGGCACCAGCACACATAGTCTTGGGCCAGTTCTCTGTAGTCCTTGTCGTCCCCATCAGTGATGAGGCCAACTATTGCAGAGTCATCAGAGAACTTCTGCAGGAAGCACTGGGTGGAGTTGTGGGAGAAGTCTGCAGTGTAGATGGTGAAGAGGAACGGAGCCAGAACCGTTCCCTGTGTGGACCCCGTACTGCAGACGACCCTGTCCGACACACAGCCCTGAGTTCTCACATACTGTGGTCGGTCGGTGAGGTAGTCCAGAATCCATGTAGTGAGGTGATGGTCCACTCCTGAGTTCTCCAGCTTGTCCTTCAGGACCATGGGAAGAATGGTGTTGAAGGCACTGGAGAAATCAAAGATGAGAGAGGGAATGATGTCGGAGGTGGATGACGGCATCATCCGCTCCAATGCCAGGTTGGTAGACAAACTGAAGTGGGTCCAGTGATGAGCTCACCAGATGCCGAAGCTGAGCTAGGACCAGCCGCTCCAGGGTCTTCATCAGGTGGGATGTCAGAGCCACCGACCTGTAGCAATTGAGGTCCTTGGGGCGTGAAGTCTTTGGCACTGGTACAACACAGGAGATTTTCCAGAGCTGTGGGACTCTTCCCAGCCTCAGGCTCAGGTTGAAGAGGTGCTCCATCACCCCACACAGTTGGTCTGCGCAGGACCTGACCACCCTTGAACTGATGCCATCTGGACCCGCTGCCTTCTTGGCTTTAATCCTCCTCAGTTCCCTCCTAACCTGGGTGGTTGAGAGAGTCAGACTGGAGCCTTGTGTTGAGTGTGTATTGGATGCTGTTGTTGGGGGTGGGGAGGAGTGAACAGGGTGAGTAGAGGAGGTGTGAAGTGTCTGAGATGTCAGAGGTGGAACAGCAGCAGTGGGGGTGGGTGAGTCTGCAGCCGATGTTGGAGACTGCCTCATGGCTGAATCAAATCTGTTAAAGAAATTATTCAGTTCATTTCCCCACCTCACATCCCTCCCAGGCAGAGAGTTCTGACCTTTTTGGCCCGAGATGGTTCTGAGGCCTCTCCAGACTTCACCAACGTTGTTTTGTTGAAGCTGGTTCTCCATCTTCTGCCTGTAGCTGTCCTTCCCATTCTTTTTCAGTCCTCTCAGCTCTCTCTGCACCCTTTTCAACTCCTCCTTGTCTCTGGATTTGAAGGCCCTCCTCTTCTGCTTAAGGACGGCTTTAATTTCTGGGTTAATCCGCGGCTTATTGTTAGAGAAACACCGCACAGTCCTGGTAGACATGGTGTTATCCACACAGAAGTTTATATAGTCCGTAATGCATGTCACCGCGCTGTAGATGTACTCTCCGTGGTTGTCACAGATCACCTCCCACACAGTCGACTCAAAACAATCCTTAAGAGCCTCCTCGCTCTCCTCAGACCCATCTCAAAATTGCCTTTTATTGCCAAGATTTTAGACAAGGTTGTGGCCAAGCAACTCATGGTTTTTCTAGATGAACACAACGTTCTTGCTAAATTTCAATTGACTTTCGTAAGGCTCACTCTACCGAAACTGCACTTCTTAGAGTGTCTAATGATATTTTGATGAATTATGATGCTGGAGAGTGCACTGTTTTGATGTTGCTGGACCTGACCTCTGCTTTTGACACTGTTGATCATCTTGTTTTGTTAGATAGATTAAACCACTGGGTGGGTGTATCGGGTACCGCATTGGAATGATTTAAATCCTATTTGTCTAATCGATCTTTCTCTGTGGCTACCTCTAAGTTCAGATCCTCCATCAGCTCGCTTGCCTATGGGGTGCCTCAGGGCTCTGTCTTGGGACCTTTATTGTTTGTGTTGTATTTACTCCCTCTTCTGCAACTTCTTAGCTCTTTCTCTGATATTTCATATCATTGTTATGCAGATAATATTCAGCTATATATCTCTTTTAGGGCACCTGATGTTTCTAAGATCCAAATCTTGCAGTCCTGCTTAGATTCCTTTAGAGATTGGATGGCTGGTAATTACCTTCAACTAAATGCTGATAAAACGGACATCATTGTCTTTGCTCCTGAGAAATTTGTTCCCCTCATGGTTAAAAATCTAGGCCCGCTTGCTTCTTATATTAAATCCTCCATTAGGAACCTTGGTGTTACATTTGATTCAGCTCTGACGCTGGACACACGTTAAATCTTTGGTTCGCTCTTGTTTTTACCATTTAAGAAATATTGCTAAGCTGAGTCCCATTGTGTCACGTTCCGAATTGGAAATGATTATTCATGCTTTTGTTTCATCTCGCTTAGATTATTGTAATTCCTTGTTTACTTGCTTAAGGAATGCCTCCCTAGAACGACTGCAGGGTGCTCAAAATGCTGCTGCTAGTCTTCTGACAAAGCATCCCAAATACTCCCATGCCACTCCCCTGCTGATTCAACTGCACTGGCTCCCTGTCAGGTTCAGGGTCCATTTTAACATCATAATCATGACTTATAGGGCCCTACACGGTGTAGCTTCAACTTACATAAGTGATCTTCTTCTTCCTTATCATCCCAGCAGGTCCCTGAGGTCTTGTGACCAGGGGTTGCTGGTTGTCAGGCATACAAGGTAAAAAACAAAAGGTGACAGAGCGTTTGTATCAGTGGCTCCCAGACTCTGGAACTCGCTCCCTTTGAGTTTGACATCTGTGGACTTAGTCATGTCTTTTAAAAAGCAGTTAAAAACCAATCTGTTTAAAATTGCTTTTGGTTGATTTTGTTTTCTTTGAGATTTTATGTCTGTTTTCTGCTTCTGTAAAGCACTTTGTGATTTTATCCTGAAAGGTGTTATATAAATAAAATTTTACTTACTTTCTTTACTCACCACATTTTTGCAGTCTTTTTCCGCCTTGTTACCTTGCTATTACCACTTCATTACCGATCTGTGTTTCCACATTATTACCTGCAGTTTTTGGGCACTTAATAAACAATCACATAAATTTCAGTTAAATTTTACTTAATTTTAACCACTGTTACTACCACATCATTACTTGTATATGAACTAATTATCATTTGGTAACTGAGTGGTAATAACTTAGAAAGTAACACATTATTACATTCTTACATTTCAAATGTAAATTAACGTAAAATCACTGTAAATGTAATAAAACATAATTTTATTGTTTTTTTAAATGTATTTGTCTGTACATATGCATATTTAGGTTGTTAAAATACATTCACAAATGTATCAAAATTTCACAAATGTGTGTCTGTTATTTGACAGACTGAACTGTTAAATTAAAATGTAATGCTATGGAAAAATATATAAAATGATTCCTATAAATTATTTTTTAAAATCAAATAATGTTATTTAAGGCGATCGTGGCTCAAGAGTTGGCAGTTCGCCTTGAAATCAAAAGGTTGCTGGTTCGAGCCCCGGCTCGGACAGTCTCGGTCGTTGTGCCCTTGGGCAAGAAACTTCACCTACCACCTACTGGTGTTGGCCAGAGGGGCCGATGGCGCGATATGGCAGCCTCGCTTCTGTCAGTCTGCCCCAGGGCAGCTGTGGCTACAACTGTAGCTGCCTCCACCAGTGTGTGAATGTGAGAGTGAATCAATAGTGGAATTGTAAAGCACTTTGGGGGTCTCGAAACACGCTATATAAATGCAATCCATTATTATTATTTAAACCAGCTGTTAACTGTATATCTCTGTACATTTAAGTATTAATATTAATATTGCCGCATTCATTGACCATGTTTATAGGTAATTTCATTGTTTAATCACATTAAAATGTTCCTAATTTAATGTTTAAAAGCACTTGAAAAAGGCAAAATCCCATGCAAAATTAGGGCAACAAACTGTATTGTCATTACTGATTTTATGGTATTATTTTGGCGCCCCAGCAAAGGAACTATACAGCAGAAAATGCAAATCCTATTTATGGTCTCCTCTCAACAATAATAAGAAAAAAAATAAACAGCCATTATGGCATGTTTGTTAATACAGGGATACACATGTTAATGTGATCTTTGGTCTCCCACTCAACGACACAGATCCCTGGGTGTCTAGCATTCAGACAGCTACGGGAGGGGATCTTTGTGTGAGAAAAAAATTGCTCACAAAATATGCAGAGCCAAATACTCTCAATAATGCCTGTGCAGTGTTCTTAAGAAAATTAAACTTGTCAAGTAGCCGGGCTTTTCAGTTCAGTCAGCTGCATTTTGAGGTTCTCTGTGTCCAGCCAGTTAAAGAAAGTCAAATCTATCTTCTCATTAAAGCTTTCTTGTTTGATCAGTAAAGAAAACATTGGTCCATACACCTAAAAGTCTTGAAAACACATAGTGAATTCTGTCGTGAGTCTTCGGATGTATCCATGTATTTCTTATCTCTCATGTCACAGATGTAATATTATCTACAGCTACTTTTAGTACTACTGATATTGATTTAGACTCTCTTTAATCCAATTGATCTTTCTGAGTTAACTACAATAATTATTTCCTCCAAACCATCGTGTCTTTTAGACCCCATTCCTACAAAATTACTCTAAGAAGTCCTGCCATTAATTAATGCTTCAATCTTAAATATGATCAACGTATCTCTAATAATCGGCTATGTACCACAGGTCTTCAGGCTGGCAGCAGTTAAACCTTTACTTAAAAAGCCATTCCTAGACCCAGCTGTCTTAGATGATTATAGGCCAATCTCCAACCTTCCTTTCATTTCAAAAATCCTTGAAAGAGTAGTTGTCAAACAGCTAACAGCTCATCTGCAGAGAAATGGCGTATTTGAAGAGTTTCAGTCAGGTTTCAGAGCTCATCACAGCACAGAAACAGCTTTAGTGAAGGTTACAAATGATCTTCTTATGGCCTCTGACAGTGGACTCGTCTCTCTGCTTGTCCTGCTAGACCTCGGTGCAGCTTTCGATACTGTTGACCATAATATCCTATTAGAGCGATTAGAACATGCTGTAGGTATTACAGGTACTGCACTGGAGTGGTTTGTATCATATCTATCTTACAGACTCCAATTTGTTCATGTAAATGCAGAGTCCTCTTCACACACTAAGGTCAGTTATGGAGTTCCACAGGGTTCAGTGCTAGGACCAATTCTGTTTACACTATACATGCTTCCCTTAGGCAGTATCATTAGAAGATATAGCATACATTTTCACTGCTATGCAGATGACACCCAACTCTATCTGTCCATGAAGCCAGGTAACACACGCCAATTAGTTAAACTGCAGGAATGTCTTAAAGACATAAAGACCTGGATGGCCGCTAACTTTCTGCTGCTTAATTCAGATCAAACTGAGGTTATTGTACTCGGCCCTGAAAATCTTAGAAATATGGTATCTAACCAGATTCTTACTCTGGATGGCATTACCTTGGCCTCCAGTAATGCTGTGAGGAACCTTGGAGTCGGTTTTGACCAGATAATGTCCTTCCATGCACATATTAAACAAATATATATGAGACTGCTTTCTTCCATTTGCGCACCAACTCTAAAATTAGAAATGTCCTGTCTCAGGGTGAAGCTGAAAAACTAGTTCATGCATTTATTACTTCCAGGCTGGACTACTGTAATTCATTATTATCAGGATGTCTTAAAAACTCCCTGCACAGCCTTCAATTAATCCAAAATGCTGCAGCAAGAGTACTGACAGGGACTAGAAAGAGAGAGCATATCTCTCCTTCATTGGCTTGCCTTCATTGGCTTACTCTTAAATACAGAATTGAATTCAAAATCGTGCTCTTCACATACAAGGTCTTAAATAATCAGGCCCCATCTTATAATGATACCATATCACCCTATTAGAGTACTTTGCTCTCGCACTGCAGGCCTACTTGTTGTTCCTAGAGTACTTAAAAGTAGAACTGGAGGCAGAGCTTTCACTTTTCAGGCTTCTCTTCTGTTGAACCAGCTTCTAGTTAGGATTCGCAAACAGACACTATCTCTACTTTTAAGATTAGGCTTAAAACCTTCCCTTTCAGTAAAGCATATAGTTAAGGCTGGATCGCATGACCCTTAACCCTCCCTTAGTTATGCTGCAATTGTCACGGATGTCGAGGCGAGTCGTGTGGTGTTGGAGGGAAAAGGACCCAAAATGCAGGCAGTTGACTGATAATGCAAGTGACGTTTATTTACAATTAATAGGCAGAAAGGAAACAGAAAGGAACAGGCAGTGAGAAAAGACAAATGACTAAAGAAACCTAAACTGGGAAAACTAAATAACAAACCTGAGAACATAAGAAACGGGGTGCGGGGCAGAGCGACACAGAGAGCGGAACGAAACACCATGGAACGCAGACAAACCAGCAAGAGGCAGGAGAACACACAGGACTTAAATACACACAGCAGTAATCAGGGGATGAGAGACAGGAGGGCAACACACCTGGGAGAAATCAGAGCTGACGGGACAGGGAAAACGTGAACTGAACACACTCACATGAGATGGGGACCTTCAGAATAAAACAGGAAACTCAGACACAGAGAACCAGACAAGACACTGAACTAAACAGACAGATTCACAAATAGACAGTGTGACACCATAGCCAGACAGAACACAGAAGTGGGACCAGGGCAGGCACAGAACAGAAACCTAACAAATGGCAAATCATAACAGAATACATACTCAGAATAAACAAAAGCATAAAGAAACGCAAAACACTGTGTCGGCAGACTCAGGATCATCACAGCAATAGTCGTAGGCTGCCGGGGGATTCCCATGATGCATTGAGTTTTTCCTTTCCAGTCACCTTTCTCACTCACTATGTGTTAATAGACCTCTCTGCATCGAATCATATCTGTTATTAATCTCTGTCTCTCTTCCACAGCATGTCTTTATCCTGTTTTCCTTCTTTCACCCCAACCGGTCGCAGCAGATTGCCGCCCCTCCCTGAGCCTGGTTCTGCCGGAGGTTTCTTCCTGTTAAAAGGGAGTTTTTCCTTCCCACTGTTGCCAAAGTGCCTGCTCATAGGGGGTCATATGATTGTTGGGTTTTTCTCTATATCTATTATTGTACGATCTACTGTACAATATAAAGCGCCTTGAGGTGACTGTTGTTGTGATTTGGCGCTATATAAATAAAATTGAATTGAATTTAATTGAATTTCTGGGGTGCTGATGTTGCACTGAGTGGGCAGCACCTGAAGTATTTGAAGTGTTGGAATGTGGACATTTCAACATCGCTTGAAAAAACTGCCAGCTAGTAACGTCCCTCTCACCGTTAGGCGAAGTGGTTTTTAGCCACAGCTAATTTGCGATGTGCACTGTTGGCCTGGCATTAGATATTTATTTTCTAATGCACCTTTTCAGATTAAATCACTGTGTGTCGTGCAATCAATTAACCCTCCGCATGCCAGCTGTGGTACGAGTACCCAGGGTTGCCGGCCTCTGATCTATTGCATAGCTTTCCTCACATCAAAAAGCTGTCAATCAAAATCAATACAACTCTTTTTGCATCTGAAGCTTGTGAAAGACTGTGCGAGACTCCTGTTCACTGCTGAACAGTTAAAGCTTCACAGCAAGATCCTTGAGAGCAAACTGCTGAAGCTCAACCATCACCTTACTGAGTTAAGAAATGGCACATTTTTGCTAAATATGCAGAAATTGATGCACACCCATACAATTTATGCTAAAGTGAGCTGCCTTGTATGAGGCTTGAGGCTGCTGTGTCATTTGGAAAAAGTGAATATAAAGTACACAGCACATTTTGTCACTGGAAATGGTTTGCACTGTTCATATATTTACATTATTTACTGTAGTTATTGGTTAAAAAAAGCTTTATGTTTTGAAAAACATAAATCTGGAAATTCGAATTTTTGTGCCTTAATTTGTTAATGTTTTTACACATATTCTATTTGAAAACACTACAATTTGTATATTTATTTTTGTTTGTCTAATAGCATTTATTTTTAAAAAAAGTAAAAAATAAATCAGACATTACAACCAGTTACTCAGTACTTGAGTTTTCTATTCCAGCCGTCGCGGAGAGAGGTGTTCCAATTATTTTCAGCAGTGCAGTATAGCAGCTCTGGTCCTGGGGTAAGCCGCTATAAATTATATTTATTAGTACTCCCAATTAAAGGAGGTTAAGATACTCTAAAGGAGGTTAGTACATTTATCTTTTGTTTTCGTAACCTCTTCGTGGTGATCTGGTTGACCTTATTTGGAGGATCGAATCCCCTGCCCAGCTGCTGGGTCAGGGCTTCTCCTCGGTGGAGCTGGTCTCTTGTCTCTTGTCTTGTTTTGCCTTGTCTCTGCTGTTTTTCCTTGCCTTGTCGTGTTTTTGTTTTGTTTTCTCTTATCCCACAGCATCGTTTTATTTTCCTCATCCTTGTTTATTTTAATTTGCTTACCTTCTTTTGGTTCGCCTGAGTCTATTGAGTTCATTCTGGATCGTCATTTGTAGTCACACCTCTGTATTTGGGCAAGAGCAATTCACCGCCTGTGTGCTGTGCTGGTGGTGGAAATCCTATATCACTTCAGGTGGCTGGTCCCAGTTTGTGGGGAGTTGCACCGGATTGCGGTCGAGCCTGCACAAGCTGGGGTTTGAGTTGTGGAGTGTCTTCCATTCTGCGTTGTGTGTATGTAGATGCGTGTGTTTTTCTTTTCTTTGTGTTTATTAAAGATTTAAGTCCTTTTTTTATCCCTCTTATCAATGAAGAGAGCCTGTCATGCGGTGTCCTTTTTTTAATTCTTTTTTTTAAATGTGTTGTGTTTTTTCAGAGAGCAGACTTGCCAGCGGCCCTGTGACTTCAGGTTGTGGGTCGTTTTCCACATTTCTTTTTGTACAGCACTGTGTGTATAGGCTGTAGTAATTGTCTGTGTGATTTCCTTTTGGTCCACAGCTGCTGGTAAGTCCCAGTTCAACAAGTGTTTTATTGTAATTTAGGACACCATCACAGACAACCCTAAATTCAGTGCTCTTTCATTGTTTAATGTTTTGTTTTATTTCCATAACCATAAATAAAATTGTACTAATATTCAAGCCAACCTGTCTCGGTGTCCATCCCTGAACATGTGCAAAACTTCTTTTTTTTTTTTGTCATTTTATTCTATTCTCAAAAGATTTTATATTTTCTGGGGCTGAAATTCACCTAGGTGGCGTTGTTGTTTTAATAGTTTTTATCCAACCCCCTCTGACCACTTGATCACATTTACATGATAGAAATAAATTAACTAACAAACAAATTCATTTTGGCAAAGATACAACTTGTAAAAAAGATGAATGGATGTTCTGTGGCATTCTGTAAAACTAAAGTGAGGTGTTTTGATCTTACAAACATCAAAAGAGTTGTTGGTGATTCGCAGTTTAAGGCCAGTAGGATCAGTAGCATCGGTGGAGGACCTCAGGAACAGAAAGAGAAGAGAAAATACACAGGGAGTCATCCTGAGCCAAAATTCTGAAACACAAAAAAGGAAAAAGAAATACAAAAAACATAAGTTTCTCCTCTTGCAGCAACATCACAACCTAAAACCTCCATATTACCACTGTTGGTTGGGGGGGGGGGGGGGGGGGGGGGACTTTGAACAGACAGCAAAATTGACTTGCAGCGGCAGAACATGGCTGTGATGATGAATTGGTGCATGTAGGGGGGTTGGCAGACAGTACCAGGAGAAGATGCTTTAAGTGCATGTGATTATGCATGACAGAAGTTGACAGATTTTTGATATCTCTGCCTCTGCTGATTTGACTTTCGCACACATTAGATATCACTTTGGTTTTATCTGCAGCACTAACTGTAAAATCCTTCCACACAGAATCTGAGTTTTTTTGGCAGGTGGAGGGCCAAGAAATGACTCAGCAGCAGCCACACTCTTTTCTATTTGGTTTCTGTTAAAGGAAATTTGTATTCTTCTATTACTGTCTGTACTCTCATAGTGTTTAGCTTCATTTAAACTTAGTGTGTGTGTGTGACATGAGGAGTATGATTGAAACCATAAAGAGGAAGTTGCACAAATGAAAGTAGAAATGTTCAAGGCCACATCCTGATATGGCCAACAAACTCACCGAACTCACATATCTTAAGTCTCCATATAGGGAGTTGTTTTTCATACTTTGTATGCTCCGCCTAAGAATATGATACAAGCTGTTTGCCTATATAATAAAGAGCAAGCTGATGCCTCGGCGCGAATCCTCTGTGACACGTCTTCTACACGTCGCTGTGTGGAGGCTGAGTCTGTTTCTTGCCTCCTGAGTTTTCTCTTAACAATTTTGGTCCTTCGAGCACAGGAGGGAAATATCGAATAGATTGTTCGTGACTCCTGAACCAGAGGTCCACACTGCATCCTGACGTCATGGGAAACCTGGCACCGTTAAGTCTGTCGACAGCCCTCCGAGAGGAGGATAAAAAATCTAGGACGTGAATTCGGGTCTAGGTCGGTGACTTTAGCTCCGGGCCACGGCGGTGGGATCCAGTGAGTGACCTCAACATTACTCCAGAGATTCCAGGAGGGGTAAGAAACGACTCCATTGTGAAATGTCTATGCGATAAGACAGAATAAAATAGGCCTGAAATAATAAAGAGTCTGGGCACATTCACCCAAAACTGAATGAATTGGACTGGTTGTTGAGATAGCCGGAAGTATCTCTGGAAAATTCTGGTGGATTGACTCTCCACGTAAATAGAGTCTGGGCACATTCACCCAGAACTGAATGACTTGGATTGGTTGTTGAGATAGCCGGAAGTATCTCTGGAAAATTCTGGTGGATTGACTCTCCATGGATAACAAGTACTTAGGTTGAGGAATAGCCGTGAAATATTCCTGGAAGATAAAATAGCAACCGCGCGTTTAAAACTCTGAGTGTGTTCATTGTTTGTATTGGAGAACTAAGTCATATTTATGGTCATAGTGGGCCAGACTAGTTCTGTGTAACACTTTTCAGTTCACGACTTGGCGACAAAGGAGAAGGGTTGAGTTTCATCTCATAAAAGTCACATTGCTTCTGTTTAGCAGAAGTCAAAGGCCATGTGACCACCCCCTCCCGAGTCGAGCGTGCCAAGGGATTGAAAACTGTATTTGTTGTACTTTGTGTATAAAACTACATAAATGAGAGAATAACAAGTGATTAAATAAAGAATAACAAGTGATTAAATAAATTTATCAATAACAAAATAGTAATCAAAATACAGAAAATGGGGAATCAAAGTGGGAAGTTAACAAAAGACGAACTGTTTATGGAAAAAAGATGCCCCGGGGCAGGAAAAATAAGTGTTAAAAGATGGAGAAATAAAAATAAACTACCTAAAACCGAATGGATGGGAGAATGTACCGAAGAAGCTATGACTAAATTAGAAGCCATACTCAAAGAAGAAATACGTGTCATAAAAAACAAAAAGAAAAAAGCTAAACATGAACAAGAAAAAAAAACAGTTGTTTGCAGAATGGAAAAGAGAAAGTCTGTATAGAAAAACCTGCAGAGAGAAAAAACAAATAGAGAAATGCATAAGGTATATTAAGGCTGTGTCATTGTTCAGCCAAGGAAAGTGTGTGAAAAGGAAAATGTCTCCAGCTTGGGAGGGGGTCAAACTGCAGATCACCCCCAGCTCTTGGTGGATACAAAATAAAATATAAAAAATATTGTGATATATTATTGCTGTTATAAAAAAAAGATAATAACATTAATAATGACATAATATTAATATGAAGAGGCACCTCAGTCAGTTATGATGTGAGGTGGATAATTGTTAAAAGTAGTCTTCATCAAGCTTAAGGTTTGCTCAAATTCAGTACAATGACATATGAGATGAAGAAAATAAAGAAAAACTAATTAAGTGCATAGAGGCACTCGACCTGCTTGAAAACCTGTCATCCTAGATGGGACATTACTGAAATATAGAGCACACCTATACTAACAACTAATAAGCTAAACCCTGTATGCCACAGCTAAAGCTACACAATTGAGAAGCTGAATTAAATATGTGGTCACTGCTAAGCTGATGAGCAGGTTACACATATTTTAGAGCAGGAGCTACATAGGAACACAGAGGGAGGGAAACAGCTATTAAAGCTCAAACATGCAGCTGTCTGTGGGCTCAGTTTTTTTTCCCTCACACTTCTGATGTGTCTTTGGCAGCAGCTTTTTGCATCCTGACTTATGTGTGTAAAACGTTGATACCATCAGCAACTTGTTTTTGTTTTGTTGGTTTGAAAAATAAATACATTTGTGATCACACTTGTGGATCACAGTGACACATAATGATTAAGCATATGATTTACTATTGCAGATGAAGTTTATTCTAAAGTTTAAGGAGAACAAAGAAGAAAAGCATTTTCAGTTGTGTCTTGGTTGTTGTTCTCTGTGTAGTGTGCTGAGTTTTGTTTCTTTTGTTTTTTGACGTTGCTTGAGTGAGGAGTACTGTGACTTCTGAAGTAGCTCTCATCATGCGACCTTGATGATGATAAGTTCAGAGCCAGCTGAGAGCTGGGTTGTTTGCTTTGTTATAGGTGACAAGACAGTAAAGTTAAAACTTAGTTTCTTGTTTTGAAAAAAAAAAAGGGGGGGGAGGTTTTGTGTTTCTCAGCCAAGAACAACTACAATTTCATTTTCTGTTTTTGAGAAAGGATTAATAACAATAATAATAATAATAATAATAAAACAGAGTTATGTTAATAATAAAACAAAGAGGGATGTTTTGTTTAAGTGTTGAAGAAGGCTAATACTGCAACATCTAGTACATGATCTGCGAGCAATAAATGAAATCTTATTTATCTTTAAATAAACTCCAATTATGGAGACCTGAAGTCACATATTTAGGGCACACCCTCAGGTGAAGGCAGAAAGCTACTAAACAAAGAAAAGAAGCTATACAAAATACGCCACAGCCATTCACATACTTTCTGACTCTTTGTGAGCCTGAGTTATGACCTTGGCTCCCTGTTTTTCTGCTTCCACCAAAGGTGGGAGTGAAGCTCCCGTGGCATGTGCTCTGTTCTCCTTACTATCAAAAAAGGCCCTGACTCTCTGAACACAATATTCTCTTCATAATTCAGCAGTATGCAATGTCATGAAACAGTATAATTCACTCACAATAAATCAGCAGTATAGGATAATACAAACCTATTTTATAAATCTAATGATTTTTACATTATTTTAACTCAAAAGTATGATGCAAACTAAAACTACATACTGATTACAAAAGGAGTATGATGTGGCCTACAGCACTATCTGATTCACTCATTTTGATTACAGGTGCAATGTAATATATAACGGCATAATAATCTTACAACTGCTACAAGCACATTTACCTTTCTTAACACACGCGAGAGAAAGGCAACTGTTTAAAAAAAAATGTCCTTTTGGGTGAGAGAGGCCCACAGGCCTTACATGCAAACGTACTAACACACATACATGCAATGAAGAACAGCTTACACTATAGCACACACTATACATGCGCCTATATCTCTCATTGGTGTTAAAACAGGAAAAACTTAACAGAGTTTTGTTATCAAATGCTGAATTTATCCACTGCTGACATTTAACTCTCCAGCTTGCAAGAAACGTTCGTGAAAACAGAGAAGAATAAAATAAAGACACAGAGAGAGTCTGGTATGACCAAGCAGTAATCAGACAATAAATTTAGTTGGTAATACAATAAATTGTGAGATGCTTTCTGTTTGATTGGTGCAACACAAGTAATTTACTGTATGAAGAAAATTCTCTTTTGTGATAATATTTTGAACGTGCATTTCTGTTGACTTAACTTAGCGCATTACAAGCTGATATGAAAATTAGTTGATTGATACTAGATTTGAAAAATAACTGGATTATAAAATAAGTGAATAGGATGTAACAAAGGTTGACATTAGTTTCTTATTTCTAGTGTTTGGAGAAAGGATTTATCATGGCACACATCTGTTTACATGGGAGGAAACTCCTTATGTGATACGACATTTGGCAATTTGCTTCTGATGTTCAGCACATCAGAAGAATGACTCTGAAATTACAAAGGGAAACAATTTTGCAGACCAAACCGCTAAACTAGCAGCACAACAGAAGATGCATGCATTAGCTATGACAGAAAACAAAAATATACCACTTGAAGTATTAAAAAGTGAACAGAAAACCGCACACCACACAGAACAGAAGCAATGGTTGAAGCATGGAGCACAGTTAGATACAGATGATATAATGAAAATTGCGGGAAAACCAATACTACCAAAATCCCTACACAAAACAGCAGCATTAGTGACACATGGTTCCACACGTGTCAACAGGAGGGATAGTTATCTCCTAGTGAACCAACAATTCTACGCGCTATAAATTTGCATGATATGTCAAAAACATAACGCTCAAGGGAACTTAAGACCAAAAAAAGGTCATTTCCCTACTCCGCCACATCCTTTTCATACCATTCACATGGATTTCATAGAACTGAATGAATGCCAAGGATCAAAGTATGCATTGGTCATTATAGATGTGTTCTCTAAATGGCCAGAAATATACCCAGTAAAGAAAGAGGACGCTTTGTCAGTAGCAAAGTGTCTATATAATCATTTAATTCCAACTTATGGCATCCCAAGTTTGATCCGATCAGATAATGGCACACACTTTGTGAATGAAGTCATAGAAAATGTATCACAAGTTCTGGGTTTCACATTAAAAAACCATTGTGCTTACCACCCACAGAGTGCAGGATTGGTAGAAAGAAATAATGGTACAATTAAACAAAGGTTAAGGAAAGTAATGGAAGAAACTAAGAAACCGTGGCCAGAATGTTTATCCCTAGTGAAACTTTGGATGAGAATATCAAAGGGAAGTGGCCCTATGTCACCTTTTGAGATAATACACGGGAGACCCTTCCCTTTACCAATAACAAGTGAACCACTTTTGAAGTCTGCCAGAGAAATGACGATAGCCGACTGGATGTCCCAACTTTTTCAGAACAAAGAAATTGTATTGAACAATAAACTGCCAGACGATGTGTCTCCAATCTCTTGCAGGCTACAACCTGGTGACTGGATCCTGGTCCGAGAGCTGAACAGGAAGTCTTGGAGTGAGCCAAGGTGGAAAGAGCCATACCAAGTCCTGATTGTGACCCCCACTGCTTGCAAAATAGCAGAGCGCCCGTCGTGGATCCACCAAAGCCACTGTAAAAAAGTGAGTGACAGCTTTGCCTAGAGACGCCGACGCCCCTACTCTCTGGTAATCTAATAGGTGAAGGAAGGGCTGATGGGGTATATCCCACCCTTTTCTTCTTGCCTTTAGTCTACTTATCAGAGGGGTTAGGTGCGCCAGCTCGACATGAAGAAGCTGTTCCTCGCCACACTTGCTCTTGCTGTGCTGGTCACAGCATGTTTTCTATTGCTCCGCCCGGATCCGACACCACACCAGAAGAGAGCTTGGATGCATGACAACTCACACCTGGACAAGATGACTCAAGACCACAATCACCCATGGATGAACAATGCCTGGTACAGATATGTGTACAATCGCACCACAGAGAGAAGCTGCTATATTTGCTCACACATGCCTGTAACCTCAGTTCATGCAAGTATCTTTGGTAAAACACCAAACCCCAGTCAGAGTATGTGTATCATGTTTAAAGCACTAACAGGGAATTGCAGCGACAGAGGCATGGTGCTTTTGAAAGCAGTTACAGCCTCACAGATGAGCTACAATCTCCCTGCTTGTGTGAACCAAACCACTGAAAACGCACACCGCAGAAGATCTGATTGCATACAGAATTTTACAACAACAAACTTCACGTGTGATGAAGAAAATTGGGTAAACATCGACGTGTCAAACAAGAGAGTAATGACATTCCCAGTTTTCCTGAAAGGTGAGGAAAGTCATCCCATATGCTTCAACTTCTCACATGGTAGCAAGAAGCTTGGAAAAACTCGGAACTGCAGCACAGTTTTTAACATGTCAACAAGCGGAACAGTTCAATTTGAAAATGGAACATTTTGGGTTCAAGGTGCTGCATGGGTTTGTGGACCTAAAACCTATTTCATGCTTCCCCCGAACTCGACAGGTATGTGCGCACCGATTCTCATCTCTGACCACACCTTCAAAGTGACTGCAACAACCAAGGACAGCAGACGAAACAGGGATGTGATTGATGTACAACCACATGACGCAGTATGGGGTAGCGATGTGCCTGAAGAATTTAAACACTGGTCCACTGGAACCAAAGTACTTTTGGCCCTTTTCCCCTGGGTGGGAACAGCAAAGAACACGTTACGCTTAGAAACATTAGACTATCGTTTCGGTTTCTTTTTGAATGCTTCTTGCAAAATAAAAAAAGCACAGAATGAAGAGATAGATGCACTCAGAATTTCAGTAATGCAACACAGAGTCGCCTTAGATATGCTGTTGGTGGAAAAAGGCGGGCTATGTGTTCTGTTTAACACCACTTGTTGTACTTACATTCCAGATGATGTACATTCTAGCAACATGACAGATGCCCTACAACTACTTAAAAATGTTCAACAAGCACAGGTAGCAGATTGGACCGCCAGCAAACCAGACTGGTTGGGCTGGCTGATGAGCGGATCCTGGAAGGCACTGTTGATTAAAGGTCTGATATTTGTTGGAATACTTTTATTATTGTTTTGTATTTTCACCACATATATTATCCCATGTATCAGAGGAATGATCTCTAGGATGATTAACCATTCGATTGCAGCATATGTAAACGTAACTCCGGAGGACGAAGACGATGATACCGATGATAAAAGTGTAGATAAATACTGATCTGAACACACATAATGATGACTAGACTGAAAATGCAAAATGCAAGTAGTCATGTTCTGATATAACCTGTGTGATTCATATACAGTTTAAATTTGCTAAAACAGGAGGGATATGTTAAAGGAAATTTGTATTCTTCTATTACTGTCTGTACTCTCATAGTGTTTAGCTTCATTTAAACTTAGTGTGTGTGTGTGACATGAGGAGTATGATTGAAATCATAAAGAGGAAGTTGCACAAATGAAAGTAGAAATGTTCAAGGCCACATCCTGATATGGCCAACAAACTCACCGAACTCACATATCTTAAGTCTCCATATAGGGATATAGAGTTGTTTTTCATACTTTGTATGCTCCGCCTAAGAATATGATACAAGCTGTTTGCCTATATAATAAAGAACAAGCTGATGCCTCGGCGCGAATCCTCCGTGACACGTCTTCTACACGTCGCTGTGTGGAGGCTGTGTCGTGGCATCGCCCATGTACATGTAAATAGCACTGAGTCTGTGTTTCTTGCCTCCTGAGTTTTCTCTTAACAGTTTCCCAAATCCATGTAGGGAGTTTCAGCTAAGTCAGGGGTGGGCAACTCCAGGCCTCGAGGGCCGGTGTCCCTGCAGGTTTTAGATGTGTCCTTGAACCAACATAGCTGATTCAAATGGGTAAATTAGCTCCTCAACATGTCCTGAAGTTCTCCAGAGGCCTGGTAACGAACTAATCATGTGATTCAGGTGTGTTGACCCAAGGTGAGATCTAAAACCTGCAGGACACCGGCCCTCGAGGCCTGGAATTGTCCACCCCTGAGCTAAGTTAATGACTGTCAGGAAGCTATGCTAATGTTAACTGGCCTACATCTTACTGTCTGCAAAAGACAAGACTAACTCAAACGTACCATATAATTCGCACAAGTGCATACAATTTGACACAACTACACAAGCATTGTTTTAACCTTTTTTAAATGAACATTAATGTTACTCTGTCAACAGCCTATTGTCTAAATTACTGAGCTAACAGAGCTACATAAACAGACCAAACATGAGAGCACCCAGCTGTAGACGTCAGTAATGCAGCGTAATGTAATAATCTCCTGATCTTCGCAAAACTTATAAACTGCCTCCGGAGTTAAGGTACAAAAAAATATATTCAACAAAAATGCACCTCTTTCACACGTCGCTCACTCGTCCGGTCATGCACTGCCGTCTCATAAGGAAACTCAGCTTTGTGATATAAATGTTTCCCTTGTTCCCAAATACAAATACTTTTTAAAGCATTTTTTCGAAATAAATATTTGTAAAAAAAAACATGTTATTCGTGCCTTTTCGAATACTGTATTCGTCTTCAGCTCCACCCCTAATGGGGCTTAAATACGGGAGGCAGTAACGAGGGAAACAAGCACAGGACGAGAACACAGCTTGGAGTAATTGGACCCCACAAGACCAGGGAAGAAAACTAGAGACACAGAAATGAGGCCGATTTTCAAAGCAAAACAGGAAACATACTAACTGAACTTAAAGGAATCCAACATACCAGAATTCTGTCTCTTCTAATTGCCATCCAACGTATGGACAGTGTTGGAAAGGTTACTTTTAAAATGTATTCCACTACAGATTACAAAATACATGCCCCGAAATGTATTTTGTAACATAATCCGTTACGTTACTCAATGAGAGTAACGTATTCTGAATACTAAGATGTGACCCCATAAACAACTTCCCTAATCCTGCTGGTCTGGAAGTCCAGCAGTTCATCTAAAAAAAAAGGCACTTAGACTAAAACAGATATACTTTTGTTTGCTATACCATAAAACAATAAAAGAAGGTACGACCTCTCTCATGACCCCAGGAAGTAAGTGTGTCTGCCAGAACACTCTGTAAGGCACACAGAGTCTTTACAGACTGCTAAGGATCAAACCTCTATCAATATGCAATTAATTATAAAACTCTAAGCATATATGAGTAAATATTTCTAAGCATAAATGACAATTCAATAATATAAACCTGACATAAGCAATCTGTAACACTTTTATACAAACAGAGCACATTGAGACCCCCTCTTAGGACTTTTGGCCTAGGCTATAAATCTGCTGTTATGGGTAGTGTCCAAATTCATGGGCTGCACCCTCCTTAGGATGCATTTGTAGACCGATTACGTCACAGCGATGTGCCAAAGGCTGTCCAAATTCGTAGACTCCTCCGAATGCAGCCAACAAATGCGTTCTCCTTTTCCCCGAATTTGAAGGATGGGTCGGGTGTGTCCTTCGTGGCCCATCATATCCCAGAATTCATAGCGCGGCCCAGCCAAACTCCAATTTCCGGTTTTAAAATTACTCTTATTAATCTTTCTGGGTCACAAAATAAACTTTTTTACATATTTTCAGGCGAGAACTTCAAATATGTGCTCGGTTTATCAAGACATCATATATTTGCAAAAGTGCTTCGACGTTTTCGGAGACTTATGTTACCCACCAGCTCGATAGCTAGCCGAGAGCTCAAGGGTCACTGAAGCTGCCGAGAACGGCACAACTCCTGGCACATCATTTTCAGATCACCGCAGGCTTTCGCTACTCAGGTTAAACGTAATATATAAGTCACTTAGACAACCTAAAAATTTTATTGTTTGGCTTTTTTCAGTGTTTTATTTGTTCATGAGTAAATCGGTTTGGCTGAGATTAAAGTTATTAGATTAGATTAGACAAAATAAAACTTTATTAATCCCCCGGGTGGGTTCCTCCTTGGTTTTCACACAGCTGAATAAACGTCAAACAGAAAACTGATTAAACAGAAGTGTGAGATGGTCGATAATTTACACCAGTGTCCTATTATATTCTAGATAGCAAGGAGCAGACCGCCGAGTTTATTAAACTCCACTGAGACAGCGGTGACGCTAATCAGAAGGCTAGACCGTCCAATTCCACAGCTGTTTACTTCCGGCCTACCCGACCTTCTGAGGACCTGGCCCACCTAGACCGCGAAGGCCGGGTCCTCAGGAGGATCCAGCCTATGAATTTGGACACAACCATGGAATGCACTCTTTCCCGCTTCTGTAACTCTGCAGGTGTGACGGAAGGGCAAGAGGTGGTTGCCATGGTACTGGGAGTGTTGCCTGCAAAAGGGTCATCTCCAAAGATGCAAATGTCCAGAGACGTGCAGAGGAAGAAACATCCAGAGACGATATCAGACCTAAGGTATCCTTCAACTGTTTTGACCAATCATGTTAACATTCTGTTTCTGTGACCCACAATAAAAGTGTATACTGCTTAGTTGTGGCCAGGGGCGTTTTTAGCCCATTTTTGGTAATATTTTAACAATAGAAGTACAGAAATTTAGCCTATTTAAAATTGAAAACTTAAAATTGTCTGTAGCCTACTGTTGTTACCACTGTCTGGTTTGAAATGGAATGCGAGAAGCTGGTGCATGTGCCGATATTCAACCCAAGGTACTAACTAGCTAACTGACTGGATGCCCATTAACCTTATAACTCCTGTTGTGTGTGTGTGTGTGTGTGTGTGTGTGTGTGTGTGTACAGAAACACAGTCACATTCATAATGGATGTAAGGAAGTTTGTTTGTTTTTTTTTAAAAAGGAGCCACATTCAGGTAAATGTGTAAGACCAAATGATCCCTCATTTAAGAATAATGTTGGATCAGTGTTTCAATATTTATATCTTTTATTAGATGTACATGTGGTTTGGTTATTTGCCTTTTGGTTGAAAGTGCACTGAGAGAGGACTTTTTTTAGTGATCTTAATAGTATTTTTTTTCGTATTAATGTAATTTTTTAATCTAATTAAATACAATCCTTTTGTGTATGATTGTCAGTCCAAAGCGGGAGAGAGGAAACAGGGGAACGTGAGGAGAAAGTACAAGGTCAGGAAGAACCAGTTAAGAAAACAGACAGTGAATAGTGACAGGCAAAACAGAAACTGTTAAACTGACAAAACAAAACCAACTAATTTTACTCATACAATCTGGAAGCTGTGTTTCCCTATATTAAAGCTGCTATACGGAATCTGCAAAACAAACTGGGTTGAAACATTTTTTGACTCTCTTGAACAACATTCCAACATAACATTAGCATTGATTGGGGAGATTAAAATTAATGATATATCAGCCACAACTCTACTAAAACCAGCCAATAATAGGTAGGCCAACTTTTGGACCATCTAGTTGTCTGTAGTTCTAGTTGTCAACTCAAACTCTTGGTGGCACTGTCACTTGGTGTTCGCTCTCTCTGTGGTAGAGTATCACTTCCTGTTCCTGCTCAAACACAGTGGTATTTTTGAGTAGCTTATCTGCTTAGCAATTTAATTAAAAACTTTTAGATATATTCTTTTTTCATAGTATAATCTTCACGTGCTTCATCCGAAGCACACTTTCTGTTTAGTCACTACCTAATTTATATTATATATATATATTCACTCACTGTGTCTGTACTGTTCCGCTAGCTCAGCTTAGCTCGCTAGCACCATGGCTACTTCACCTGTCCCTCCTGCACTTTCCTGCTCATTGTGTCAGATGTTTAGTTACTCCTCTGCCTCCTTTAGCAGTAATGATACAAATGTAACAAATGTAGCATATTTGCAGCTCTCAGGCCAGGATTACTGAATTGGAGACTCGGCTTCTCACCCTTCATTCACCCCTAGCTAGCCAGGCCCCTGTAGCTGGTGCAGCCAGCAGCTGGGGAAAGAGGGCAGCTGGGTGACGGTGAGGAGGAAGCATAGTCTTAAACAGAAGCCCCAGGTGCACCACCAACCTGTTCATGTGTCTAACCATTTTTCCCCACTCGGCGACACACCCACTGGGGGTCAAACTCTGGTAATTGGTGATTCTGTTCTCAGACATGTGAAGCTAGAGACACCGGCAACCATAGTCAGTTGTCTTCCAGGGGTCAGAGCAGGCGACATTGAAGGAAATTTAAAACTGCTGGCTAAGGGTAAACATAAATTCAGTAAAATCATAATTCACGTCAGCAGTAATGACACCCAGTTACCGATCAGCCGATCGGAGGTCACTAAAATCAATATTGAATCAGTGTGGAACTTTGCCAAAACAATGTCGGATTCTGTAGTTTTCTCTGATCCCATCCTCAATAAGACCAGGAGTGACATGTTTAGCCTCGTGTTCTCCTTAAATTGCTGGCTGCCTGGGGGGGTGCTAGCAACCGCGATGGAGTTTTTTTTGTTGTTGTTGTTGTTTGTTAGTTGTTTTTTTTAGGGGGGGGGGGGGTTTCACCGAACGATTGTCTCTTTCCGCCTGGTCTTTTTTCTCTGTGTTTCTGTAACAGAAAGAACAAGCTGACATTTTTCTAATGACACCAGCGATCAGCTCAACAGGACCTCAGTTTAGCTGCATGCATCCTCCTCCTCACCTGTCAGCTGTTTAACACCTGCTGCTAATTCAAGAAACACGCCCACATTACCTGGTGATAGTCACAGTTTAACTGGGCAGCCGGTGCTCGATATATCGCAATGTTGGCACACTTTTCTGCACAAGATAAGTAAATATAGTTTTTTTTACCGAACGCAGAGCTGCTGGAGCTTGTTTCCCTACAGAGCACTTTATTAAAAAGTTAGGTTTCATAACCGCAAAGTTTTACTGAAGTTTAATGGATCACTGGCACATGTGTTAGACTGAACCATTCGCTTTAGTGATGCGCGAATCATGAACGAATCCTTCAATACTCGAGAATCACTTTACTGACTCATGAATCACTGACTCATCCCTGTTGCTGTTAGCAAACTAATTTCATTAGTAGAAATATATCTAGCTTATAATTAAAATTGTGGAGAAAAACACAACATCCAGTATCTTAACAAAAAAATTTCTGCTCGGAACTGGAAGAAAAAACCCTGAGTAGAAGCTCACATCAAGACAATAGCTCCTCGGTTCACAGTAGCATCGCTCTGCTAACATGCTAACAGCACATTTGAGCTACTCACCCCCTCCCTTCCTGTGCTGAATCATTGCGTAAGTGAATCACTCAGGACTCACTAACCCCCTCCCTCCTGTGCTGAATCATAGCGTAAACGAATCACTCAGGACTTTGTGGAGATATAGAAATTATTTTATTGCTACAAAATAACCTGCGTTATTAACAGTGCCTTAATAATATACCCTACAGCATTGATATTGTATTGAAGATGTTTGCCACCATATTAACCTTTTCCTTACAGGTGCAGCCATGACCATTTTATACACACATTGCATTTTTGTGCTCATTTAGAGTTGATGTTCAGTCTATTGAAGGTTTCAAGCTTTGTGAAAGCGCTATGTCTTCACAATCTATTGTGTAAGTGACTTGTAGCATAGAAGGACCGCATACACACTTACAAAACACATATAAACACATTGATTTTGCAAATTCAATATGCAGGCAGATTTCGGCCCGTGACTAGGAAAGCAATCAGGACGGAAGTGACGGGTACGGTAAGCGACCCATGTTGTAGGTGACGTCAGACGCCGGAGATTTGGCGGAAAAAAAAGCGAATGGTAGCGTAGAATTTAACAAAGTTTCTTTAAGCTTCAGTATTACCAAATATACTAATCAATTGTCATATAACTAGCAACATCTGTCCTATCATCTCTAACACCCTAGAGGACAACGGGGAGAGTTTAGACGCTCTCCAAGATTACATCGACCGCTGTTTCCAAGATTTAGTCATGAAGAAGGCTCAGAGTGCATCTTCCCCGGCCAAAATTGAGACACCGTCATTGAAGAGATGTCGCCTGGCAGACTCGCCCGGCACAACACCGCCTGCCGGCAAAGACATTGCAGACATCCTGGAGTCAATCAACAAGGGATTATCCAGTTTCGATGCGAGGCTGTCCCTGGTGGAGATTTTACACCGGGAATTTAAATCTCTGGAGTTCAGCCAGCAGCAGGTGGAAACGCTTGCCTCTGAAAATGCCAGGCTACGGGAGTCGGTCAAATCTCTCACCGATAACGTGACCCAGCTAAACATAGAAAAAAAAAGAAAAAGAGTCCGTTATCGATCTACAAGCCCGTATCATGCGAGACAACCTTGTGTTTTCTGGTATTCCAGAATCTCCCGGAGAGGACGCGGAAGCAACGATGAAAACCTTCATTAAAATCCACCTGAAGCTGCCGGAGGACACTGTAAAGAACATCGCCTTCGATAGAGTGCATCGCTTGGGGGGCGTGAGGTCGCGGACCGGGAGACCACATCCAATTGTGGCCAAATTCGGTCAATTCAAACAGAAGGAACAGGTGAAGAGTCGCGGCAGGGAGCTGAAAGGAACGGACTTCAGCGTGAACGACCAGTTCCCCAAAGACATCCTGGAACGACGCAAGGTCCTGTTCCCAGTTCGACGTAGCTTCATCCAGAGAGGCTCCCATGCTGTCATCGCCGTGGACCGGCTCTACGTGGACGGACAGCTCTACCGCGATCCCGGCACCACTCCGTGGTTATATTGACTGCACTCCAGATAAGAACCCGCTACACTCTTTTCTTATTCACTCACATGCTCTCCTTTGACATGTGTTTAACCTTATAATATCAGTATGAAGTCATAGCAGATATAACACCGTCACCCTCCATCATTGCTTTAATTGGAATGTTTCCGTTTCTTTTCTTTTTTGTTGTGGTCGCTCACCGTTCACATGGTTTTTTTCTTTCTCTTTTATTTCACTGCTGTGATCACCTACTTCTCCACTCACCAACAAACAACACCCTCTATTTCTGCATATTCACACACCACGATCACGCAAACACATGGCACAGGCACTATGCAATGATCTAGAGATTTCAGACGTACCATTTATCAGCTCAAACATCAAAAGACATGAATGCTTTAAAAGCATCAACATCAGCTTTTCTCTGACAGCATGGGGGGAGTTTCTAAAAATAACGGAGTCTTCATTAATCCCATGCAAACGTACACCTATCTGGAATAACCCTGACATATTACAAAACAATAATATGATTAATTTTCCAGAATGGAGTTGTAAAGGAATTAAATGCTTAGAACATATATTAGAGGGAACAGAATTTATTCCATTTGACAGATTGACAGAGTGTCTGGATCAACGCAGGTCAGACAACAGTTTTACATATACAGGGAGTGCAGAATTATTAGGCAAATGAGTATTTTGTCCACATCATCGTCTTCATGCATGTTGTCTTACTCCAAGCTGTATAGGCTCGAAAGTCTACTACCAATTAAGCATATTAGGTGATGTGCATCTCTGTAATGAGAAGGGGTGTGGTCTAATGACATCAACACCCTATATCAGGTGTGCATAATTATTAGGCAACTTCCTTTCCTTTGGCAAAATGGGTCAAAAGAAGGACTTGACAGGCTCAGAAAAGTCAAAAATAGTGAGATATCTTGCAGAGGGATGCAGCAGTCTTAAAATTGCAAAGCTTCTGAAGCGTGATCATCGAATAATCAAGCATTTCATTCAAAATAGTCAACAGGGTCGCAAGAAGCGTGTGGAAAAACCAAGGCGCAAAATAACTGCCCATGAACTGAGAAAAGTCAAGCGTGCAGCTGCCAAGATGCCACTTGCCACCGGTTTGGCCATATTTCAGAGCTGCAACATCACTGGAGTGCCCAAAAGCACAAGGTGTGCAATACTCAGAGACATGGCTAAGGTAAGAAAGGCTGAAAGACGACCACCACTGAACAAGACACACAAGCTGAAACGTCAAGACTGGGCCAAGAAATATCTCAAGACTGATTTTTCTAAGGTTTTATGGACTGATGAAATGAGAGTGAGTCTTGATGGGCCAGATGGATGGGCCCGTGGCTGGATTGGTAAAGGGCAGAGAGCTCCAGTCCGACTCAGATGCCAGCAAGGTGGAGGTGGAGTACTGGTTTGGGCTGGTATCATCAAAGATGAGCTTGTGGGGCCTTTTCGGGTTGAGGATGGAGTCAAGCTCAACTCCCAGTCCTACTGCCAGTTTCTGGAAGACACCTTCTTCAAGCAGTGGTACAGGAAGAAGTCTGCATCCTTCAAGAAAAACATGATTTTCATGCAGGACAATACTCCATCACACGCGTCCAAGTACTCCACAGCGTGGCTGGCAAGAAAGGGTATAAAAGAAGAAAAACTAATGACATGGCCTCCTTGTTCACCTGATCTGAACCCCATTGAGAACCTGTGGTCCATCATCAAATGTGAGATTTACAAGGAGGGAAAACAGTACACCTCTCTGAACAGTGTCTGGGAGGCTGTGGTTGCTGCTGCACGCAATGTTGATGGTGAACAGATCAAAACACTGACAGAATCCATGGATGGCAGGCTTTTGAGTGTCCTTGCAAAGAAAGGTGGCTATATTGGTCGCTGATTTGTTTTTGTTTTGTTTTTGAATGTCAGAAATGTATATTTGTGAATGTGGAGATGTTATATTGGTTTCACTGGTAAAAATAAATAATTGAAATGGGTATATATTTGTTTTTTGTTAAGTTGCCTAATAATTATGCACAGTAATAGTCACCTGCACACACAGATATCCCCCTAAAATAGCTAAAACTAAAAACAAACTAAAAACTACTTCCAAAAACATTCAGCTTTGATATTAATGAGTTTTTTGGGTTCATTGAGAACATGGTTGTTGTTCAATCCATCCATCCATCCATCTTCATCTGCTTTATCCGAGGCCGGGTCGCGGGGGCAGCAGCCTAAGCAGAGAAGCCCAGACCTCCCTCTCCCCAGCCACCTCCTCCAGCTTATCCGGGGAACACCAAGGCGTTCCCAGGCCAGCCGAGAGATATAATCTCTCCAGCGTGTCCTGGGTCTGCCCCGGGGCCTCCTCCCGGTGGGACATGCCCGGAACACCTCACCCAGGAGGCATCCTTGTCAGATGCCCGAACCACCTCAACTGGCTCTTTTCGATGTGGAGGAGCAGCGGCTCTACTCTGAGCCCCTCCCGGATGGCCGAACTTCTCACCCTATCTCTAAGGGAGAGGCCAGCCACCCTTCGGAGGAAGCTCATTTCTGCCGCTTGTATCTGCGATCTCGTTCTTTCGGTCACTACTCACAGCTCGTGGCCATAGGTGAGGGTAGGGACGTAGATCGACCGGTAAATTGAGAGCTTCGCTTTTACAATCAGCTCCCTCTTCACCACGACGGACCGGTGCAGCGTCCGCATCACTGCCTCCGCAGCACCAATCCGTCTGTCGATCTCTGGCTCCCTTCTCCCATCACTCACGAACAAGACCCCGAGATACTTGAACTCCTCCACTTGGGGCAGGAACTCATCCCCGACCCGGAGTGGGCACTCCACCCTTTTCCGGCTGAGAACCATGGCCTCAGATTTGGAGGTGCTGATCCTCATTCCCGCTGCTTCACACTCGGCTGCGAACCGTTCCAGTGCGAGCTGGAGGCCTTCACCCGATGAAGCCAACAGAACCACATCATCCACAAAAAGCAGAGATGAGATTCTGAGGCCACCGAAGCGAAAGCCCTCCGCCACTTGGCTGCGCCTAGAAATCCTGTCCATAAAAATTATGAACAGAACCGGTGACAAAGGGCAGCCCTGGCGGAGCCCATCACCCACCGGGAACGAGTCCGACTTATTGCCGGCAATGCGAACCAAACTCTTGCAACGGTTGTACAGGGATCGAATGGCCCGTAGCAATGGGCCAGACACCCCATACTCCCGCAACACCTCCCACAGGACACCCCGAGGGACACGATCGAATGCCTTTTCCAAGTCCACAAAACACATGTAGACTGGTTGGGCAAACTCCCATGCACCCTCAAGTATCCTTGAGAGGATAAAGAGCTGGTCCAGTGTTCCGCGACCAGGACGAAAACCGCATTGTTCCTCCTGTATCCGAGGTTCGACTAGCGGGCGAACTCTCCTTTCCAGCACCCTGGCATAGACTTTCCCAGGGAGGCTGAGGAGTGTGATCCCCCTGTAGTTGGAACACACCCTCCGGTCTCCCTTCTTAAAGATGGGGACCACCACCCCGGTCTGCCAATCCAGGGGTACTGCCCCTGATCTCCACGCAACATTGTAGAGGCGTGTCAACCAGGACAGCCCTACAACGTCCAGAGCCTTCAGGAACTCGGGGTGGACCTCATCAACACCAGGGGCTCTGCCACCAAGGAGTTGTTTAACTGCCTCAGTGACCTCTCCCCCGGAAATTGGCGGGTCATTCCCCTCATCCCCAGACTCTGCTTCCTCCTCGGAAGACGTGTCAGTGGGATTAAGGAGGTCCTCGAAGTATTCCTTCCACCGCCTGACAATTTTCTCAGTCGACGTCAGCAGCGCTCCGCCAGCACTATACACAGTGCAGGTAGAGCACCGCTTTCCCCTCCTGAGACGCCTGACGGTTTGCCAGAATCTCTTCGAGGCAGTCCGAAAGTCTTTTTCCATGGCCTCTCCGAACTCCTCCCACACCCGAGTTTTTGCTTCAGCCACTGCCCGAGCCGCATTCCGCTTGGCCTGTCGATACCTGTCGATACTCCTTCAGCCTGGTGGCACCCTTCACCTCTGGTGTCCACCATTTGGTTCGGGGATTACCACCACGGCAGGCACCAACCACCTTGCGGCCGCAGCTCAATGCAGCAGCTTCGGCGATGGAGACGCTGAACATGGTCCATTCGGACTCAATGTCCCCAGTCTCCCTCGGAATGCTGTTGAAGCTCTGCCGGAGGTGTGCGTTGAAGATCTCGCGGACTGGGGCCTCTGCTAGACGTTCCCAGCACACCCTCACTACGCGTTTAGGTGCACCGGGTCTGTCCAGCGTCCTCCCCCGCCACCTGATCCAACTCACCACCAGGTGGTGATCAGTTGACAGCTCAGCCCCTCTCTTTACCCGAGTGTCCAGAACATATGGTCGCAGGTCTGGTGATACGATTACAAAATCGATCATCGACCTGCGGCCTAGAGCGTCCTGGTGCCACGTGCACTTATGGACACTCTTATGTTCGAACAAGGTGTTCGTTATGGCCAAACTGTGATTTGCACAGAAGTCCAATAACAAAACACCGCTCGGATTCAGATCAGGGAGGCCGTTCCTCCCAATCACGCCCCTCCAGGTCTCGCTGTTGTTACCCACGTGAGCATTGAAGTCTCCCAGCAGGACAACAGAGTCTCCAGATGGGGCACCTTCCAGCACCCCCTCCAGGGACTCTAAGAAGGCTGGGTACTCTGAACTGCCACTCGGCGCATAAGCGCAGATGACAGTCAGGACCCGTTCCCCGACCCTAAGGCGCAGGGAACAAACCCTCTCATCCACCGGGAAAAACCCCAACGTACCGGCAGCAAGCCGAGGGATATTAGAATACCCATCCCATCCCGCCGCCTCTCACCAGGGGCAACTCCAGACTGAGACAGAGTCCAGCCCCTCTCCAGGAGACTGGTTCCAGAGCCCAAGCCATGCGTAGAGGTGAGCCCGACTATATCTAGCCGGTACCTCTCAACCTCACGCACTAACTCAGGCTCCTTCCCCACCAGAGAGGTGACATTCCATGTCCCTATTGCCAGTCTTGGCAGCCGGGGATCAGTCCGCCAGGGCCTCCGCTCCTGGCCGCCGCCCAGCACACAATGCACCCGACCCCTATGGCGCCTCCTGCGGGTGGTGGGCCTGCGGGAGGATGGGCCCATGTCTCCTCTTCGGGCTGTGCCCGGCCGGGCCCCATGGACTAAGGCCCGGCCACCAGACGCTCGCCCTCGGGCACCCTCCCCGGGTCTGGCTCCAGGACGGGGCCCCGGTAACCCTATCCCGGGCAGGGTAAACTGTTCCCTCGATATTCTCTTCATAAGGGTCTTCTGAATCGCTCTTTCTCTGGTTGTTGTTCAATAATAAAATTATTCCTCAAAAATAGAACTTGCCTAATAATTCTGCACTCCCTGTATGATCTTAAAACAGGACACAGCCACTGTACGTGCTGGCCTCATATCAAATGTGAACGCAGACTTTGTCCTTTGTTTTCGATCTAATCTTAGCTCTCTAACATTTAAACAGCAGCGAGTCTGCAGCTGAGGGAATACAAACTCAAATTGTCGGAACAGATTTGCTCATTTCTTGCGTGTATTAATTTGGTGTTTTATTAAATGTATAATTGTTATTCTAATCTGCTGCTGAGTCTTACGCTGATGAAAATGCAGATAACACAGATCACAGACACCTGTTCAACCAATCACTTTCATTCCACTTTGATCTGCGACAAACTGATGCGTTCATCTCTGTTACAGTGTTGCGTTAGACTGCTATATTTTTGTGTTCTTTATTCTGTAGATTTTCACGTCTCTGGAACAGTTGGCAGTAATAAGGATGATTTTCTTTAAAATCATATTGATATGACCCGTGACATATTCGTAGATGAACGTTAGATTAGTCAGCTGGGAAACTCTGTGTTAACTCAGAGAGCTGAAGATATCGTGGATATGCTGACCTCGCTCCGTGGTGTACAGGGCTGTTTACCCTCATGATTAATATTCACAATAAAAATATTAGCCGAACATCATGAAGTCTGTATGTCTTTCATAGTGTCGAACAGCCTTTGTACAGTTAAAGCCAGCAGTTACTACATGACGGAAACACCAACGTTATTTCTTTTATCTGTTTATAAGCAGGTCACGCTGATTATTGAACAAAACCCAAAGATCAGCTGTTAATCGAATTTATTTGCTCTCTCTCGTCCTTAAACATGTTTTTAACCCGATAAATATAACCTCAGTAAATGAAGTCAGTGTACTGTGGGGGTTATGGCAGCTGTGTACCGGGGCCTGCGCTTTGTCGGCGGTTATAACAGCTCAATTGCTTGAGAGGCGAGTGGGTCTATCCCACGCTTTGCCGTGAGACTGGGCTGGGCAGACATCTCCGAAATCATCGAAGCACTTTTGCAAAGAGGCTCTATCCTGACAAACTGACCAGATATCTGAAGATTAAACCACTACATTCTCGGCTAAAAAAATATTAAAACGGTATTTGGTGACACACAAACAGGGTTTTTCAAAATTCAGCTCTGTTAGTTTCCACATGGCGGTTGTTGCGTGCTAAAAACAAAGGCCACCAGGCCAAATCAATGGTTTTGACTCGATCAGCGTTAACCCCCGCCCCCTGGGTTTGATGGGTGAGGTTGACAGATAAAATTATTTCATGGTGAGACCTGAAGGAGTCAACTGAGCCACATTAATTAATTAAATACACCATTTAATAAGTATTTAAATGTGGCAATAATTAATTAAAATGTATCAAAAATATTTATTTAATTAATTATTTACACCCATCCCCGGACACAAAGAATCACCAATGCACCGATGTCTGAGGGCGTCTGCCACTGGCAGGAGTGGTGGGGGGGACATAGGCCTCCATACCTTGGAGGGCCTGAAATGTCCCTAGAGAGGTGGTGTCTGATACCCGAACTGACATATAGACACAGTCAAACAGGCACACACAGATACAAAAATCCATTCCCACCCTCATGCTCTCATATGCAATGTTACGGCCCTGGCCATAATGTGTTTTGGTGGCTGTTTCTTCTTTGAGTTGTTTGAAGACGTTTCACCTTTCATCCGAGAAGCTTCTTCAGTTCTAAGGGTCAATTGGTGGGGAGTCCCAGATTTAAACCCAGTGGGAGTTTCCCCCCCCAAAGAGGGACAAAGGACCCCCTGATGATCCTCTACCTAATCACATGAACCAAGGTGTGAAAGCGGGTGGGAGTCCTAATCAGCCAGGGTTTCGTGTGAGCTCATTGTGAAACCTGGCCCCACCCTATCATGTGATTTCCTGAGGTCAGATGGCCCAGGATGTGAGTGGGCGTTAAGGCGTCTGGGAAGGGATCTCAAAACTGGATTATAGATGGCAGACAGTTGGTGTCGTAAACCACCACCTCTGTTCAAAGATGGTCACTCACAGTGGATGTAAATGGCTTCTTTCACTCCTCTTTCAAACCATCTGTCCTCTCTGTCCAAAATGTGAACGTTGGCATCCTCGAAAGAGTGACCTTTGTCCTTTAGATGCAGATGAACTGCTGAGTCTTGTCCCGTGGAAGTGGCTCTTCTATGTTGTGCCATGCGCTTGTGAAGTGGCTGTTTGGTCTCTCCGATGTAGAGGTCTTGGCATTCCTCGCTGCACTGTACAGCATACACAACATTGTTAAGTTTGTGTTTAGGAGTTTTGTCTTTCGGGTGAACCAGTTTCTGTCTGAGTGTGTTGCTGGGTCTGAAGTACACTGGGATGTCGTGCTTGGAGAAAACTCTCCTGAGGTTCTCTGATACACCGGCTACATAGGGGATGACAATGTTGTTGCATCTGTCTTTCTTATCCTCCCTCGCTGGTGTCTGATCTTCATTTCTGTGTATCTTTGCTGACTTTATAAACGCCCAATTAGGATAACCACATGTTTTAAGTGCTTCCTTTACATGTGTGTGTTCCTTCTTTTCCCCTTCAGGCTTAGAGGGAACATGTTCTGCCCGGTGGTGTAGGGTCTTGATAACCCCAAGTTTGTGTTCCAGAGGGTGATGGGAGTCAAAGAGGAGGTACTGGTCCGTGTGTGTGGGCTTCCGGTAAACTTCAATGTTGAGGTTGCAATTCTCTTCAATGTGCACAGCGCAGTCCAGGAATGGCAAGCAGTTATCCGTTGTGTCTTCCCTGGTGAACTTGATGTTTTTATCCACGGCGTTAATGTGCGCAGTGAAGGATTCCACTTTTTGTCTTTTGATTTTGACCCAGGTGTCATCTACATATCTGTACCAGTGGCTGGGTACTCTCCCTTTAAAAGAGCCAAGAGCGGTGAAACGTCTTCAAGCAACTCAAAGAAGTCCAGACGCTTTTCTTTCTAAGCTCCTTAGACTACGATGACCTGGATGACTGAGAACCTTCACAGACATGTGGTTTCTTGTTCCTTCTGTGTCTTTAAGTCTCTGCATGTCACGGTTTGCGGGTGCAAGCCGTGTGGGAATTAATTAGGACCAGGCAGCGGCAGCTCAAGTGCAGGTGAGAATTTATTAACAGTGATACAAATAAACAGAAATGGCGGGTGACACTAACAGGTAAACCTAAACTGAGAAAACTAACAAAGCAAACCAGAAACGAAGATGCAGGGAGGTCCGAGGAAACACACATGGAGAGACGCAGGGAGATCGAAGGGAAACAACACAGACGAACCAGCAACGAGGACGAGTGAACACACACAATAAATACACACCAGTAATCAGGGGGATGGGAAACAGGAGGGAACACACCTGGGAGACATAACAGCTGACGAGGTGGGGGAACGTAAACAGGACACTCTGACATAAGACAAAGACCTTCAAAATAAAACAGGAACACATACATGTAAAGACACGGACTAACCACAGGAATGCACGGCAGAAAAGCATGAACACAAACCGAGGAGGAACAGAAACCATAGTACCGTAATAGAAAACACAAAACGCTGGGTCAAAAGGACCCAGGATCATGACACTGCAGGTCCCTGGTTTGAAAAGCTGATGGCTGCTGATTGGTCCGCTGATCATGTGGTTGCTTTCAAAATCCCTCACCAGTAGTTGTCTCGGGGCAGCCACTGACAGCAGCAGCAGACCTGACCCTGGCTTCCAAAACCCATGACATTTGTGCCTGTGACTCTTGCGACTTTCTGAGTTCTGTATATAGTGTGTACATTAGTTTTCATTGTAAATAGCACATTGTAAATAACACTGGAAGAGAAGGGGTGAGCTGCCTTATTGTTTTTCCTTGTACTGTTTTCTCCTGTTTATTTCAGTTAGGGAGTTAGGTGTAGCGTTTGTCTTTTGTTTGGTTTTTATTTCACATAGGGTTTTAGATAGCACCTTCTCCTGACTTGGCTAGTTTTGTTTGTTATTTTGGCCTTTGTTCACCCAAGAGCTTCATTTTCAGGGTAAACGAATAAACCACCGTTCACTAATAAATCGTTTTTTCCCCCGTGTATGGTTTTGGAGACCAGGGCGGGGTCAATCTTTTTAACTCTTATGTTACGTTCTGTACCCCTAGACTGGGGCGTCAGCTGTTGGATAAAAGGGTAATTGCGAAGTTGAAACCTCGGCCTGGAGGTTTGGTGGTGGATGTGGGAGCAGAAAAGCAGAAACTGCTGCAACCATCCCACAAGTTCCCAGTGGACGGATGACACCAGGGGCGGAGGCCCTTCGCCTGAAAGGGGTAGAGCTGGAGGCAAAAGCAAAAGAAGTTGAGCCTATGCATCTCCACATAAGGGCTATGGAGCTGGATCCTTCCCGACTACGCAATATTACCTCTACCTCAGTGAGTAAACTTGTGAGTAAACCTTCTGATTCATTCTCCTCTGACCAGTTTGATGCAAGCAAGCAAATTGCTTTAGTGCCACATTTCAGAGAAAGTGAGGTTGACTCTTACTTTAATTCCTTTGAACGCATCACAACCACTTTAAAATGGACCAAGGATGTGTAAAGTTTGTTGCTGCTGTGTAAATTGGTGGGGAAAGCACAAGAAGTTTGTGCGAGCTTATCCATTGATGACAGTCTGGATTATGAAATTGTGAAATCCACTATTTTAAGGGCTTATGAGCTAGTCCTTGAGGTATATCGCCAGAAGTTTCGGTCATGTGAAAAATCTGCCAACCAAACAAATGTAGAGTTTGCCAGGGAGAAGACTCTCTTGTTTGATAAGTGGTTCACTGCAAGTAAAGTGAAGGACTTTGCTCAGCTAAGAGAATTGGTCCTGTTGGAAGAATTTAAAACGTGTCTTCCTGAAAATGTTGTTGTGTATCTCAATGAGCAAAAGGTGGATTCGTTGTCTAAAGCTGCTGTTCTCGCAGATGAGTTTGTGTTAACCCATCATGCTACATTTTCAGCTGTGCGCCGTGAATGTGCTCCGTTGTCTAAACCTGCGAGGAGTTTGAGGGTTTCTCCTAAGCGTCAAACGCACCCTGATCAGGTTCCCATGACTGTCCTAGAATTATTTTATTGCCATGATACTGGCCATCTCATTGCTAATTGTCCGTCACTTCATCGCAAAGAGCAAGCTCACACATTGAAAAAGCCAAAAAGTGTTGGTTTTGTTTGGTCGGTTTCTACTCCTAATCCCGTCAGTGATGAACCCGGAAATGATGGTCTTGACAGCAGTTGCCAGCCTTTCATTTCAGAAGGGTTCGCCTCACTGACTGGGAAAGAGGAGGATCGTGTGCCGATTGTAATTTTGCGTGACACTGGGGCTGCCCAGTCTCTTATTTTGGAAATGAGAGACTGGGCAGCCTCAATCGTACTCTAAACCCCAGGTCTAAGTACCCTTGCCCCTGTAGGGGGAAACTGCCCCGAGACCCAGGTAGTGTTACGCTTTTCCCTGGGGTGGAGAGAAGCAGACCGCCCCGACTTGGCAGCAGCAGGACAACCTCTCCTCCCAGCCCCAACAGGCAACAGAGAACGGGGGTGTGTGAAGTGTGTGAAGACTCTGAACCTCCCTCCACCCGCTCATATGTAGTGTTGATGCATGTGTGTTCTAAGGTGCATTTAAAACTCAGGAGGGCATGGAGCTACCTGCCAGAGAGCACATAGCCCCTCCCGATAGCCCTCAATGTCTACGTGTATTTAAAATTGAGAGGTGGGACAAGACACCAGGGGTGAGGTTATACACCCTGATCGTCTTCTGGATGCCATGTAGCGTGCCCACCCCAAGGTCCTATATGTATGTGATATGAGAGTGTGAGTACTGTGAATGTCTAAGTTGTGGGATAAAATTGAGGCAGAGGCAGCCAGAAGGGGACAGAGGGGGGATGCCTCCCCTGCACCCTGGTGATACACCTTTAACCCAAGGCCCTGCATATGTGAGTGATTGTGGTGGAGCGGGCGGAGGGAGGCAGCTGGAGATGGGGAGGGAAGGAAGGGAGGGGCAAGCGGCCCCTCCCTGGGGGCAGCTCCCCCGCTGACCCCAGGAGGCACCCCTATACTCTGCAACCCACCAGGAAAAGGGGGCCCAGGCCAATCCGAACTGGGGCCCAGTTCAGCAGCGCCACCCCGCCCCACAGAGGCCAGGACAGCCCACCCGACCCCACCACAGAGAGAACTGCACCCACCCCGTCCTCCACTAATCTTCCAGACTACACAAGAGAATAGACACCCAGGCTGAGTTCTTCCTCCACCTCTCCTATATCTCCCCCTCCTGCAGAGTGAGTTCCTGGAGAGAGGAGACCTCCTGCAAGATGTAACAGGATGATTATTTTAGTGTAAATGAATCACCACCCCCGGGTCATTCTAACTACCAGAAATCTCAAAGCACAAGCCGAGGGGGGCGTGTGGTAGCAATTTTTCACACCAGCCTATTAATCAACAAAAGACCAGGAAAGACTTTTAATTCATTTGAAAGCCTGATGCTTAACCTTGTCCACCTGAGTAAAACTCAAAAACTAGTCTTACTTGTTATCATCTATCATCCACCTGGGCCTTAAACAGAGTTTCTCTCTGATTTCTCAGAGTTTTTATCTGATTTAGTGCTCAGCTCAGATAAAATAAATATTGTGGGTGATTTTAACATTCATGTACATGCTAAAAATGACAGCCTCAACATGGCATTTAATCTGTTATTAGACTCAGTTGGCCTCTCTCAAAATGTAAAAGAACCCATCCACCACTTTAATCACACTCTAGAGCTTGTTTTAACATATGGCATAGAAACTGAACATTTAACAGTGTTTCCTGAAAACCCTCTCCTCTCTGATCATTTCCTGATTACATTTACATTAACAATAATTGATTACACAGCAGTGGAGAGTAGACTTTTTCACAGTAGATGTCTTTCTGAAAGCGCTGTAACTAAGTTTAAGAATGTAATCCACCCACTGTTGTCCACTTACTGACAGCTGAAGTGAGCACGTCCGATGCTATGCTCTTGACGGCAGTTTTCAAATGAGGTTTTGCGACGCTCACACCCCGCTTTATGAATGGAGTTACAAATCTAATCAATTTTGAGAAAATAGATGCTATGCCTCGTCCGTAAATTACAGGCACACCTGAAAAGCCGGGGAGACCGTTACCGGCTTGGGTTTCATAATACCGTATAAATCTATTATTATCCATATTGTTATGAGTTATGGCAGATCCTTGACAGGCCCGAAATGTTGCTTCACTATCGTTTTACCGTAGGTAAAGTTTACAGGCTCGTTCTGATCGGTTTTGATTTCGATATGGATATTTTTGATGTGTTTGCGAGCAACAGGAATGTAATCTGGTTCGTTAAAACAGAGCGTGATAATATCTCCCTAATTACCCTCTATTTTGACAGTACACAGCAAGGGCGAGTAGCTATCACCCACGAGCTGCAGCGTTGCATTATCAGAATAACAGAACAGGTGATAACGCCCAGACTTTATATCTGCTGGATATGGTGCAAATTTGCGCTCGAATCGCTGCCAGACACCTGGCGGGACACCAAGCATATATGCAAGCGGTAGGAAAAACCTGAGCTGATACAGGCCTCCAGATGTGAATTCAAACTTTTTAACAACGGGGTGATATTTTAGATAAAAATCTGTGTCGATACATCTAAGGCAGGCTTCAACCTCTGATCTGAGTGTGTTAGCATCCTCATAAAAACCGGCGCGTATTTTTGTCTTAACCACGTCATCAGGCCTCTGATCAGCATCACTCTTTTTCATCCATTCAAAATAAGCCTTATCATTCGGGAGATTAAGCCATGTATAGGGATATGAAATTTCAGTAAGAACCACCTCTGAGGCCCCATCGAGATTGAGATGATGGGCCAAATCAACACGAAAACTTGAACTCGTGTTATTTTTAAATACATTCAAGCTTGCGTTTTAGGGTAGCGTTACGTAAAAGCCCTGCGACCTGCCAGTCATGCTGACCCCGTTACCAAGGCGAAAGTGAGGTCTGAGATTTGTTATGTGAGGTTTTTAAGCTCACTGGCTTTAATCCAGCTATTAACCTCTTAAGACCCGAACTCCTCCACGGCATGCATTTTTAATTTCTCTTTGATATTTGATTGATTGATTGATTGATTGATTGATTGATTGACTGATTGATTTTACTTTATTCATCCCTAGGGAAATTGGGTTAAGGCTGCCAGCCGTGCCAGCGCCGTCTTACCCATCCGAGCATACAGATATTACACAAACATCACATTGGGGAGACAGGTCAGAGGGGTATAACATGGAGCACAACATGAGGAAAGATACGGAGAAAAAAATAACTCCCCCCAGACTGAGCTCCAACAGGGAGATCAGTTTGAGAACAGAAAAAAACACCTCTGCACATAGCGCATGAAAAAACTCTTAATGCACCAAAGAAACACATGACAAGCAACAGGGATGGGTAAAGGGTGACAGACAGCCAATGTAGACAGTACATCCGGGCCTGCAGCCTATGTGCTGGTCTCTTTGATCCACCGTCAGCATCTGAGGGGAATAAGCGTCGAAGGTGTTTGGAGGGGGGATGAGTGTATATCAGCATGTGTATATGTCTGTGTGCGTGTGTTTGTGTATGTCCAGAGTTCAGCTGAGACAGTGTCCTTCGCCCTGCCAGGATAAGTAAACAGTCTTCCAGCCAACCCAGGTGGCCTTGCATAGAATGGGGAGAACAGTCTCAACACAGTTGTTATCAGGGTGTTGTTGTTCAGCTCCAGCTTTATCAAACTTACAGTCCGTGATGTTGACATTCTTGTGCTCAAAGAGCAGTTTCTGAGAACTCACGACCGCAGTGCGCTTCCCGAGATGTGATCCAATTTGTGCTCAGAGGTGTTATTCCGAGCGAGCCCCTCCAGATGTAATCCAGTTTGCACTCAGAGGTCTTGTTCTGAGTATTCACAGCAGCCGTGCGGTTCTCCAAGATCTTATCCGTGCTGCACGCAATGAGCCCATTTTGAGAAACTCACGCCTCGTCCCATCGTTTCAATCCCAGCGGGCAGCCTTGTGGGGGTTTGAACAGCCGGTTCCACTTCCTTAATTCGTCGATAAGCCAGGGCCAAGCCAGCTCCGATCAGCAAGACTTTCCCACTCTTTTCGCCCACCATCTTCAACCAGTCCTGAGTGGGAATTCGGAGCATGGTGTTGAAAACACCAGACTGGCTGTTTGAAAGGTCCAACACAAACTCATCCGTGCGAATGTCTTGGGTTGTTTGTCGGCTCGCTCTGCAGTACCAGCGACAGAATGGCGTGCTTTTTGTCTCCCACTGATTGTATGTGACAGTTTTCCTCACCATGTTTAAAGGTCGCTGCTGATGGTGTTGCTGGCTGAATGGTGGAAACACGTGGGCCTCTTTGAAAACTGGATGCGTCTGCATCTGCTGGTCCCTGGTTGGCGGTTGCTGCGAACTGGTTTCCCTCAAGCTCTTCTGAACTTCAGGGGTGGCGATGACGGTCAAAACAGCCCAGTCAGAGGAAGTAAAGGTGATCCGAGGTGTTAGCGGGACAAAACTTTCACCTGCTTTTAGCTGATAGAAATAGATCTCGCTCTCTCTGAGGCTGAAGGCATAGCCCCAAAACCCGCCGGAGCTGAGACGTAATCTCTCCTCCGTAGGGTTAGCAGGTGCTGGCTGAACCCTACAAAGATGCGGAGGCTCTGTAGCTGGTTACAGGGGTCTGAGAGACCACAGTGAGGATTTGCAGGTCTGGCGTCCATGTTGTTTGCGAAAAAAGACAAAAGTATTTTTTTTTCTTTTCTGGGAGAAAAAAAGAGTTAAATTTAAGCTGAAATGTTAGATTATTTATCGTGAGCGAGAGCCAGGGAGTGAACCTATCACAGAGAGGGTAAATCGGACCTGTAGCCGATTGGCTAACCGGGGTGCCGCGGGAGCCGGCCATTAGATATGTGATTGGCAGCGGGGCGAAGTTCGGCACGCCTCGGAGGCGGAGTTGGTCTCGGCCGCAACGTTTCGAAAGAGGTAAGCAACATTCGGGAGCTGAGACAGGACGAGTAACAAGGGTAAACTTCAGGCTGCGCTCGATGTGAGACAGAGAACTTAGGCTGTGCGCTGAATTTGAGAAAGAGGGATCGTTTGAAGAAAAAAGACTAAGGATTTTTTAAGGGTTTCCCCTGTTAACTTGCCTAAGGTTTTGGGGATACAGGGAGTCCCTATCAAGTTATTCTATGGGGTTTTTGTTGCGCGTATTTAGATAATTATACGGAAGTTTTTTTAAGGGGTTCTCCCTGCTTGTTTGCCTAGGGGTTTTTGCTGGGAACCGCAGTGAGCTTTTGCTTGGGGGATCACGAGAGTTTGTGACTCAGACTTTGATTCTAAATCTGCTTGTCTGGATTAAACAACTGCAAATAAATTGAAATAAAGTTTTCCAACGGGGCATGCAACCTGTATGTCTCGCCATACTGAATGTACAAAAGCACAAGTTTAGTTTAGTCTAGCACATTAGTAAGGTTTAACAGATTTTTCACACACACACACACACACACACAAGTATGGGCCCAGACACAGGCACAGACACACAATGTGCGGGCGTGCACGCGTGCACTGACCCACCACCATATGGCTTTTTTAAGCCTAAAAAGTAAAAAACTTTTTAATGGCTTAAATAAATGCTATTTGATATAAAAACTTCATTTTTTAATAATGAAATAATTTATTTTTGGAAAATTAATGAGTTATGAACTATCATCATTTGATAAATATCATAACTTCATGAATATCATAATTTTATTAATACCATACTTTTTATGAATATCATATTTGTATTACTTCCTTTATTATTTCCTGAGCTCATGAATAATTTATTGGGGTCATAAATTAATCAGTTTGACATAAAGGGTATAATATCCCTGGTAATATATATTCTTAATGCTTGTTTTCTGTTTATATTGTTTTATAGAGGACAGTTTAGAAAAACGCCCTTGGTTTTAGTTAGAATGTGTGCCAAAAGTCACAGAGTACTGATAGAAGACTGCACGTCTTGTGCAGAGAACAGGAAGTTTAGTGCAGAGCTGCAGATGCATATTAATAAAATACAGGAAACCAGACAGAAAAAGCTGAACTAGGTAACACACACACACACATTTTGTACACAACACTTTTTGGTTTATTTTAAATTGTGACATAGTAACATGGATGTACGCACGCTGAGGTCTGAAAGCATTAGAAGCCAGAATGGGTATACATGGTTCTGCTATACGTCACACAGACACACACAGTTTCGATCAAAACAGCTACTTCTGGTCTGACTAAAGATAGAGCTTAATAGTGACAAGAGAACTAGACTGGCCAAACCGGTTCAAACTACACTGTAAGTACATGGTAAGTAGAAAAATGTAGAATGGCAAGGTTGCAAAGTTTCACATTAACAAGAAGACCTTGAGGGCGACGCATGGTTCTTTTTGCAAAAACAAAATACAAAACAGTAACAAACGAAGTTTGGTGTAAAGATATTAAAAAATTAAATGTAAAAGCATTTCTACTATTACTGAAATAGATAATTCTCAACACAATTTTATATTATTTTATATTAAGAAAGAATTCAAAAGGCACAACAATCTTTATTACAATTATTGTCATAGCTCAGTCGCGGCAATGAGAACCCAACTCAAAAGCAGATTCACTACAAAGACTCAGAACTGAGATTCCAGAAAACTTAATTTATAACGATGAGGATCACAAAATGACCAAGTGCTAAACTAAGAACTAGACTACGGCAAAAACAATTACTGTGGTTTAGCAAGCTAAAATACAAGAGACATGAGCTAAGAAAAAACAGGTTGGGAGGGCTGGGAACATGAATTTAACAACTGTCTGGCCTTGGCAGGGAAACTGTGTCTTGAGAGCAGGACACCAAAAAAGAGAGAACAGGGAGACAGTGTGGTTTTGAGAAGTAGTGAGCAAAGTCCAGTAGAGAATGTCAAGAGTCTTACTTTTTTGCAGATGGAGTGAGCTGGAGGGGGAAGGCGAGTCTGGTTCTAGTCCGTGAACTGGCAGAGATGACAAGAGATCAAGGTAAGTAACAAGCACTATGATTACAACAAGACACAAGTAGCCATGAACTAACATAGGTTAGCAGAGGTTCTGGCGAGGGTTAGTTGTGAGAGCTGGTTTTAAGTACTGCCAATCTAATCTGCTCCAGGTGGAGTCTCTGGAAGGAGTGACAATGACTCCACCCAGAGGAGGAGTGACAAAATACTATGGAAAAACACTGACTCACCCAGACCATGGCAATTATAGTGTTATAACAACTCCCACACAAAACAGCCTAATATAGCATATTCAAAGTGTCTGAGAATGTGTGGCCTAACTGAGGGGTACTGATTAAAGGGCTCTGGAAGTAGCAAGTTCAAGGAGTCATTGTAAAAAATTGACTGATCTTTATGTGGTATACAACTTTTGTCTTTAACTGCAGCATGCAACTAAACTGCCACGGATACCAGTATTGTTAGTGTATCTGGTTTTGTTTTACTTTTCTGACTATGCATACATTTTTGTTTCTAGTGCTACAGTAGCATGTGGTGCTTTTTACAAAAAGGCATGTGGAAATGAACACCAACACCACACACAAACACAAAGCAATGGGCTTTGTGTGTTTGTGGCTTTAGATATGCATAATGCCACAGTATGTGCTGGCAGTCCGTGGAGTTGTAGAAAAGAGAGGACCCAAATGCTGGATTGTAGTTAATGAAGCACAGTGGATTTATTTAAAGTGAGTGGAAAAACACAACTATATACAAATCCAGCACTGCGGCTCTCATGGTGATTCCTCCTGAATCCCACACAGTGCAAAGTATCCATAAAAAGGTGAAAAAGACCACAAGTCGAACAACTCCTGTTCCTACAACGTGACGCCAAACAGCACACTCTGCTCCACAGAGTGTTTGGCAAATTAATAACACCTTCTACTTGACACCATCAAACTCACAGAGCATTATAAATACTACTTAGAACTGAAAACTGCATATGTCATTGGACAAATAATGGATGACGTGTGTGAGACAGCAGGAAACTCTTGTTATATAGCAGTTGCATGGCAACATTGTTTTCACATTTGGCTGTTACAACTTTCATTGCTGTCACAATCTGTGACAGATGGTACAAATTGGCAGGCAAAATGAGTACCAGTGCTTAACTACTAAACTAAACTGGGCAGACTAAAACGCAGAGCATGGAAAATGGAACACTGATTCGATTATTTGTCTTGCACTATCCTACTGTATATTACTGTACACTATTCTTATTGTATATATTGTATATCTTATATCTATTTCATCTGTTCCTCGGTCTCTCCTGCTGCTTTGAGCATGTACATGACAAAAGAATTTCCCTCGGAATAAATAAAGTTGTTCTTATCTTATCTTATCTTATCTTAGACCTGACTAAGAACCTGGAACATGGTAAGAGATATGCAGCCAACATAACAAATGATGCTGTAAAACTAAGAGCTGAAATAACTGCTCTAGTCCCCTTATCCTTTTGCCTGCACTGTAAAAAAAAAAAATGTAATATAAAAGTATTGTACTGTGTATTTTACAGTTTTGTTCTGTTTTTCTAGAATATCATTAAATTCACATAAATAGACTGTGATTTCACATTTCAAATGTAAAATAACATAAAATCACTGTAAATGTAATAAAACATAATTTTCTTTTTTTAAATATATTTGTCTGTACATATGTATATTTAGATTGTTAAAATACATTCACAAATGTCTCATAATTTCATAAATATTTGTCCGTTATTTGAAAGATTGAACTGATAAATTCAAATGTAATACTACGGAAAAATATATTAAAGGATTCTTATAAACTTTTTTTTACGTCGAATACTTAGGGCGATCGTGGCTCAAGAGTTGGCAGTTCGTCTTGTAATCAGAAGGTTACCGGTTCGAGCTCCGGCTCAGACGTTCTTGGTTGTTGTGTCCTTGGGCAAGACACTCCACCTACCACTTACTGGTGATGGCCAGAGAGGCCGATGGCAGCCTCGCTTCTGTCAGTCTGCCCCAGGGCGGCTGTGGCTACAACTTTAGCTTGCCTCCAGCAGTGTGTGAATGAACAGTGGGATTGTAAAGCGCTATATAAATGCAATCCATTATTATTATTTAAGCCAACTATTAGCTGTATATTTCTGTACATTTAAGTATTATTGTTCATATTGCCGCATTCATTGACCTTGTTTATAGGTAATTTCATTGTTGTATGCATCAGTTGTAGCAAGGCATTCATAAATATTATGCACATTAAAGGTTTGATCGGCCAATTTGCTCTTACCCCCCAAAAAAAGCTGATGAATGGCCACTGTTTGGTTTCAAAAAGATATGAAGTGTACTTCCCGAAGTATGACCTGCACAGACCCATCTGCTCTGGGTCCTTTAAGTCATGCTGGGTCCCACGATTGCTGGAGAAACACTAATCTATTCACTAAGGATAATTAACCTCATAAGACCTGAACTCCTCATGGCATGCATTTTTCATTTCTCTTTGCTATTTGGGCTAATAGGGACCTGATGAATGTAAAAACAAAGAATTATCTTTTTACCTGTCTGTGAAGGTTCTCAGTCATCCAGGTCATCATAGTGCAAAAAGCTTGGAAAGAAAGGTGTCTGGACTTCTTTAAGTTGCTCTCATCTGAGAACCTTCTTCAGTTCTAAGGTCAAATGGTGAGGAGTCCATATGGCATTATTTCAGTGCCACTATTCTGAGCGCACGTAAAAAAATATTGAGCGCACGTAAAAAAAGATTGCAAGTGCAAGTGTTGCATTTTGAAGAGAAATTTATTTTGAGCGTACAAAAGCTGAATTTGAGTGAACAAAATTCATTGCTGCGTGCAAAAAATGTATTTCAGTGTTTGCGCTTATCCATATACACACACACAATAGCACCCCCTCTCGCTCAGTTTTTTCATTTGCGCTTGCTCGCAATGTGTTGCTTGCGCTCACAACATTCTCTGCTGCGAGCGCTCAACTCTCTGTACACCGTTATAATATATGGCACACAAGATGGCGGCGCGTGTAGACGCAGCAACCTCACGCTCTCCTGAAAATGCGCTCTCCTGAAAATGCGGTGTTTTGTTCGTCAAGTAAGTGTCTTTCTGCAAGTGTTTTTCGTCAGTCCACGGCGGAATATGTGTACAGTCGTCAGGCTCTCTTACACATTCGGAGAAGCAAGATTTGCCAAGTTTTGAACACGAACGTTGAGATGCTAAGGGAGATAGGACTTCTGCGACAGCCTGCTAGCTGGCCTAGCAACTCACCGGACTCGCCTGCTACCCCTCCCCGGGCAAGGAGGCGTCGAAGGCGGTGCGCTAGGACAAGGAAGCGGGGCAAGCGCGGAGGTGTCCGAGTCAGGCTCGAGGCTAAGCCAACTCGCCCAGCCATACCATCGATCCTCTTGGCCAACGTACGATCTCTGGACAATAAAATGGATAACATTCGACTTCTGAGATCAGCGAATCGCAGAGTAAGTGACTGTTGTGTGCTAGTTTTCACTGAGACATGGCTTAATGACAACATTCCGGACTCGGCCATACAACTGGAGCAGCTAGCATGCTACAGAGCCGACAGGGCTCTCGTAGACGGAGGCAAGACCCGAGGTGGCGGGGTCTGTGTTTACATCCGTGACGAATGGTGTCGTGATGCCACTGTAGTACACAAACACTGCTCATCATTGGCGGAGTTCATGATCGTGAAGTGTCGCCCTTTCTACTTGCCCAGGGAGATAAGTTCGATCCTGTTGGTCGCTACTTATATACCTCCATCTAGCAACAACAGCGATAGAAATGCGGCGCTGAACGAACTGTATCAGGCCATCAGTGAGCAACAAACAACACACCCAGACGGTTTCATCATCCTCGCAGGAGACTTTAATCATGCTGATCTTAAAACTGTTCTCCCAAAGTTTCATCAGCATGTACATTTTCCAACAAGGGGAGACAACACATTGGACCTGGTCTACACACAGGAAAAAGGAGCATACAAAGCCATCCCCCTCCCCCACATCGGCACCTCTGATCACCTTACTGTTATGCTAATGCCAGCATACAGACAGAGAGTGAAGGTCATCAAACCTGTTACGAAAGAGGTAAGAGTGTGGCCACAGGAGGCCACCTCTGTTCTTCAAGACTGCTTTGGGTCAACTGATTGGAACATATTCAAGGAAGCAGCCACCTACAATAACATCATAGACATTGAGGAGTACACAGACACGGTGAGCTCATACATCACCAAATGCATTGATGATGTTACACAAATGAAAAGTATCACAACCCGAGCCAACCGGAAGCCATGGCTAACAGGAGATGTCCACAGGCTGCTGAAGGCCAGAGACAAGGCCTTCAGAGCTGGGGATGAAATAGGCCTGAGAACAGCGAGAGCCAACCTGTCCCGTGGCATCAGGAAAGCGAAACAGGACTACACACACAAGATAACCTCCCACTTCAATGATAGCAAGGGCGCACGAAGCCTATGGCAAGGCATCCAGGCTATTACAGACTACAAGCCTGCAGCACGTAGCTGTGAGAGCGACACCACTCTGCTCAACAACCTGAACAGCTTCTTTGCACGATTTGAAGCACAGAACAACACACGCCCACAGAAAACACCACCACCTCCACACGACCAGCCTCTGTGCCTGTCTGCTGCCAGCGTGAAGAGGACACTCATCACCATCAACGCCCGGAAAGCAGCGGGTCCAGATAACATCCCTGGTAGTGTGCTGAAAGACTGCGCAGAGGAGCTGAAGGATGTCTTCACAGACATCTTTAACATCTCCCTGAGGCAAGCCACTGTCCCATCATGCTTCAAGACTGCCACCATCATACCTGTGCCAAAGAAACCATCCCCAGCCTGTTTCAACGACTACCGCCCCATGGCACTGACACCCATTATTATGAAGTGCTTTGAACGACTAGTCATGTCACACATCAAATCCACCCTGCCTCCCACCCTGGACCCATACTAGTTCGCATACAGAGCGAAACGATCCACAGAAGATGCAATCTGCTCTGCCCTCCACCCAGCCCTAACTCACCTGGACAAGAAAGACTCATATGTGAGAATGCTATTCATAGACTTCAGCTCAGCATTCAACACCATAATACCACAACAACTCATCTGTAAACTGGACAGACTGGGCCTCAGCACCTCCCTCTGCAACTGGCTGCTGGATTTCCTCAGCCAGAGGCCTCAAGCGGTGCGTGTGGGCAACAAGGTCTCAAACAGCATCACCCTGAGCACGGGGGCTCCACAAGGCTGTGTACTCAGTCCTCTGCTCTTCACCCTGCTGACACATGACTGCACAACAACCTACAGCTCTAACCACCTTGTGAAGTTTGCGGACGACACAACGCTGGTGGGGCTCATCACCAAGGGCGATGAGACCCACTACAGGAAAGAGGTTGAGCTCCTGACCACGTGGTGCAGAGACAACAACCTCCTGCTAAATGTTAGCAAGACCAAGGAGGTTATTGTCAACTTCCAGAGAGGCCACACCTGTCACCCCCCATTGACCATCGACGGCGCTGCGGTGGAGAGGGTGAGCAGCACCAAGTTCCTGGGGGTGCACATCAGTGAGGACCTCTCCTGGACCACCAACACAGCATCACTGGCCAAGAAAGCACAACAGCGCCTCTACTTCCTGCGCAAACTCAAGCGGGCAAGTGCTCCACCACCCATCCTGACCACATTCTACAGAGGAACCATTGAAAGCATCCTTTCCAGCTGCATCACTGTGTGGGGCGGTAGCTGCACTGACTATAACAGAAAAGCTCTACAGCGCATTGTGAGAACAGCTGAGAGGATAGTTGGTGTACCACTCCCCTCCCTGCAAGACATCTACACCACCCGCCTTACCCGCAAAGCCATCACAATTGTCAACGATGCAACCCGCCCCGCGCACTGTCTGTTCAGCCTCCTGCCCTCCGGAAAAAGATACAGAAGCCTCCGCTCCCGCACTACCAGGCTCACCAACAGCTTCATCCACCAGGCTGTGAGACTGCTGAACTCTCTCCCCTCCCAGCTCCCAGCCAGCAGAACCACCAGACTGGCAGGAGTATAGGAAGACAGACTGGACCCTACCCCCCCCCCCCCCCCCCCCCACCCCCACCCCCACCCCAACCCCACACACACACACACTCCACAACAAGGAAACACTCTCCACATTCCTGACTGGAAACGACTACCTCTGCATTACAATTGCACACAGCTGCTGCTATATATTTTTAGTATTTTTAGTATTTTCTTTAGCACTATTTATATTATTTATATTACTATTACTGCTGCTACAGTCTTATGCTGCATTAAAACAAAAACACTTACCAACCACAACCTGGGACTACGTCAAGTAGACTAGTACACTACTTTCCAGGGCGCACTGTGGAACACTTTATTATATGTTATGTGTAGGTCGTGTCTTGTTATATCCTGTATGTTACCTAAATGTTGTGCATCTGCACTTTATTGTTGTCTATGTCTATGCATGGGACAGTGTGAAACGTAATTTCAATTCCTTTGTATGGCAAGTACATCTGAAGAAATTGACAAATAAAACTGACTTTGACTTTGACTTTGACATAAGTGTGCCACAAAACCAACCAATCACAGACTTGGTTTCAAAAATTCTGATTGGCTCTTACGGTCTCCAATCAGCTCGCTAGCTGCTGCATTCCGGACACCGGAAACACTGTCCACTCAGCCTCGCTTCTTGCAGATAGAGGGATTTTTGATTTACTCTGCAGCCAAAGAAGAGATGGCAGAATCAAACAATGGCTCCAATAATACTACACCACAGTATCAGGTGAGTTTAATTTTTTTTGTGTGAATTTAGTAATTTGCTGTCTTTTCTGTTTAATATGCCGTGAAATTGTAGTTACAGATGCAGCTGTAGAGTTTAAGCTAGCCTAATGGGTAATTACCAGCGTAGTTGTCTTACTCAGGCAGTGTATCCCAATCATGCTTTTTAGGGTAATGGTGCAGTTGAGTCAGCAGTAAGAAATCTGGTGTCTTTGCTGCTTAACAACATATCCACAAATCCTTCAGGGAGGCCAACAGAGAGTGGGCAGCCGGAGCCTAGAACTCTGACTATCCAGCAAGAGATGACAAGGTGTTAGCTTTTTTTGTGTGTGTTTTTTTTTTCTAAACGTTTTGCAATCTTTTCTGTTACAGTTATTTGGTTTATTGATTTATCAACATTGATTTCTAAATTAAAATGTGCTATTAAGGACTGATGTCATATTTAATAACTTTATTAAACAATAACCCTTATGTTATGCAACACTGCATTTTTTTTAAACTCATGCATTTTCATCACACAGATCATTTCCAGGACATTTCAAATCAAACTTGAGCCGTGGTAAAAAGAGATGTTTTACATCTACTAAGCAGCTTGTTAAGGCAGGCAGTAAGACCACAGGCCTCAGTTTTTATTTGCTGTCAAAAAACACATCCTACACTCCTTTGCCAGCTGAGGAGCTTGAACTCCTACAAGCTGGCATGGGGAGACAAACCGTGTCTCTTCCAGAAGATGGTGACCATGCAGAGGTAAGTTTGTATAGTCAGTATTAAAATAAGTCATTGGCAGACACATTTAGCCTGAATCATATGCCATAGTCCATTTAGTGTTCCATTCTGCTTAACTGTGTTTTTAACTAAGATTTCTAGACTTCTGGAAGAAACCTTTCCAAAAATGGAATATCTTTGTGGAGGATGGCTCTTGCATAAGGCAACAGGTTTGTTGTAAATTCAGTTTTTATGTGTGTTTTTGGCATTCTTGCGTGCTCATACTGCATTAGAATTATGTAGTTGATACTTTTGCTGCTTGATTGTTTGTGCTATCTTTCTGTCAATAAAGGTGGGAGTGGTCGACGAAAGCTCACTGTAATTCCACCTGAAACAGAAGGATATTCTGTCAAAACACTGAAAGCTGTGTCAGGAGGTGGCAAATCCACTTTTTACATTGTACCTCTTCAGGAAACATTAGACACATCTCCTCTACCTCCCGACTCACAGCACTTTTCAAAGATGCCAAAGAAGATATGTTACCAGTGTAATGAAGTTATGCCTCTGCAGATGCTTGCAGTACACATCAATACGTGCAAAGGAAAATTCTCTCCTGATGAGACTGATGATGAGGTGAGACAATTTTGATGAAGTCAAAATGAGCAATTTTAATTAAATAATATAGTATCACAATTACTGTTTTTCAATTCTGCAGGAATCTGAGTTATGCATTGTGAAAAGCAAATGCAAGGTAAACCTAGCAAATTACTAAAAACAATAGTAACTACAATAAATTTTGTATCGGTAATGATCTTTTTCCCACTATGCATAACATGTACCCCCTTTTTGAAATTGTAGGTTATTTGTCCAATATACTTTCCTGAAGATGAGATCACAGTCCACGCAAGTCTGTGTGGGGATAGGTAATCTTTTTTCAGCCATTTATGAAAAAATGTTAATCAGTAACAGTCCACGCAAACATATGTATTTTTTTTTTTTTACTTTGTTTCGTCAACAGCTTTCAATGCATGGTGCCTGAAGAAAATGACCAAACTACATGCACACCAACTCAAACTTCAGTATGCACAACAGACAGGTAATCTTTGCTCTATTATAGTTCATATACACATTATTATGCAGAACCATTTGTTAAAATTATGTGTAAGATCTTTTAAACAATAGCTGGGTTTTAATTTCATATAAAACATTTTATGATCACACTACTTTAAATTATGGTTAAAGATTGTTGCACAGAACATGCTGCAATAATTTCTAATCACGTTTAATGTGGTAGCCTCTTTTAATCTAAAGATGATTATTTTTCTTTGAGAACTTAGGATGTTTTCTACCCTGTTTTTGTTAAGCGTGGAAGATGTATTGCGTTGCCTTGAACAACAAGTTGACACCACAACAGAATTTAAGTTGTGTGTGGACAGAGAAGACCTTTCAGACAGAGGCATTCTCCAGTGGCAGAGAAAAAAATCTGCATCTCCCACCAGTGTTCTTAGGGTGGTTTTCATTGGAGAGGCAGGCGTGGATACAGGAGCACTTAGGAAAGAGTTTTTGAGTGGTGAGTTGCCTATTACCTGTTTTGTCCTAGTGTCAAAAAATAATGGATAACTTAAAAATGCGGATATTTTTTGTATGAAAGACATGATTTCAGGTATTGAAAGCAGATTCTTTGAAGGACCTGAGAACAAGGGCAAAAACCCCAAGTATTCTCTGACCGATCTTGATAATGAAAACTTCAGGTTGGTTACATACGAGCTTTGTGTATTACATTTAATACGCATCCGATATTTTTGTAAATGTTACCTGAAAATGAATTATAATCATTTGTCTACACAGAACTGTTGGTGAAATAATTGCAGTCAGCCTCGCCCAAGGAGGCCCATCTCCTGCCTTTTTCAAAGAATGGTGCTACAATGTCCTCTGCTCAGGAGAGGTTGATTTCAGCTGTCTGTCTAAGGAGGATGTTGCAGATGTGGAATCTTCCCTGCTCATCAGCAAAGTGAGCACCTGGTTTAGCTCTGGCACATGATATATTATGAGTATGGTGTTTTTAAACACTTTTAACCTTCTGTATTTCCTCTTTCACATTATACATTTCCAGGTTGAAGATGCAGCAGACATACAGTCTCTGATGTTGTGGGCTGATGAAATTGTCACCTGTGGATACACAAACCAGATAAAGATGGATAGTAAGGAAAGCATGATACGGTAAGCGAGAAAAAGTCAGAGAGATCATTAACCCATCCCCAACTAGTTTTTCATTTTGTTTTGTTTTCTTTAAGTGCCATTGTCTTACACTCTACAACAAGACTGATTCCAATGCTACAGCAGCTCAGAAAGGGCATGGAACTGTATGGTCTTGTGAACCTGATGGCTGTAAATCCTGAAGCTTGCCACAGTTTGTTTGTTCCTGGGAAAATCCTCAAAGTAAGTATTAACATAGCAGCTTCAGTCTGATCAGAAGACAGTCCACTTATCTGTACTGTAGTTATCCTGTATTTATTTATTAGTTTTGAATGAACGATATATCTATAATATAATCTACTTTATTTCCTTATTTACAGCCAGACGCTGATTTCATTATGATGAGCTGCCAACCACATTTCAGTGAAAAGGGGACATCTAGGGAGAGAACTGAGAGGAAGATCATAAATTTTTTGCAAGATTTCTTGCAGGTGATTGAAGCATCAGGTACTATATAGTATTAGCTGTATATACCTATAGTATTGTGTATATATACCGTATGCATCTGTTAAATATTTTTGCTTTAACATGCAGGGCACTAGGAAGTATTCTTAGTTGTTAATTTAAAACATTGTAATCCAGATTGCTTTTTATTTAGAAAAGACTTCAGAAACATTTTCAAACATCACAGATGGAAACACAGGCGGTGCAGGTGGTGAAAAATCAGAGTCTCTTGCTGTCCAGCCTGTGCTCCAGTGGATGACCGGCCAGTCCCATGTTCCCATCCTTCCTGATGAAAAGAGACATTTCAAAATAACATGCAAGTTTGACCACGAATGTAAGGAGCGGCTGGGAGATCACTTAATTTGTTACCCAGTTGTGAGTGCATGCACTTGTACTGTGACTTTTCCAGTGCAGCATCTGGACACGTACACAATGTTTAAAACCATAATGAGTGCAGCAGTTAGATATGGTGGTGGATTCCACAGAGTTTAACACATTGTTGTCTTGTAATTTGGAAACTAAATGAGTAAAAATGTTTCTAAACATTAGCTGTTAAGATGTTGGTAGCTGTTTCATGAAAATGATAAGACTTCAAAACTTTGTGTAGGGTCCTACGTTGATAGATAATAAGCAAGTGCTTTGTTTGATTGTCTACTTGTAATCTGAATTGTAATCTGTAATCTTTCAGCAAAGAAATCCAGTATTTGAGAACAAAAGAGCGGTGACTTTCACGTCCATCTTAAGTGTCACTGTTGGTTTGACACCAGTAGCAAGAATTGTATATACAGGTCACGACCGTAAGATTCTGAATGTTCCAAGGGATTAATTGTTCTCTGAAGTCCCTCCAGGGTTTCCTCATCCAGTGGGCATTCAATTTCAGGAACCACAACTGTGCTGTTAGATTCTTCTTGCAGTACAGCACTCTCCCAGTCAATGCCTGGATCCTGAAGCTCCTTCAAATCCACAAACATATATAATAGTCATTATTCCAGAATAGGTACTTTTGGGAGTAATGTTATTTTGTGTAAGCGTTTTTTCCAATAAATACAACAATTTAAAAAGAATGCCTTTGTTTTCATGTTCTTCTTACTGTGATTTACATTAGTCGTAATTGATAGGCAAGAATGTATAAAATCACCAGAAGCATCTCGCAGATGTGCCACAAGTGTTTAATATGTTAATTTCAGAAGAGCAGAGTTTCAGAAGAGCAAAAAACTATGATCTGGTACCTCAAGTCTCTCGCCCTCGTCCAGCTCTTGTAGATGTCCTATACACCAGAGCTGTTCAGGAGTGAGACCACCTTCTGTCCTGAGGGGATGATTATTCCATCCTCCAACAAAGGTGACAAGATCTGCTCGGAGTCGAGGGACAAAGATGTAGTGGACACCAAAGAGATGAATGACATCTGAAATGTCAAGCAGGCCATCCTCCTCAAGTGAGTGAAGAACATCATGGTACTTGCTAGTGACTGCAATCCAGACATCACGCCAAAGTCGTTCTACTCTGTAAATACATTTGACTTTGGATTTATGGTATTATATGCTTTAAATCAATATCAGAACTGCTACAACAATCTACCCATGCAGTCAATAATAATATAAAAAAAACATCAAAAGACTAACCTCTGATTGTGGACACTCTTTCCAGATATGAAACTCGCTCTCCCTGTTCCTCTTGTGGCAAACATGAAATGTGCAATGTCCAGGTTTTCTACTCCTTGATCTGCCCTAACCCTATGATAAAAATACATTTTTAAGGAAGTTGTCTTTAATGAAACTTGTTGCTAGCATATAAATTTGATCAGGGCATTAAACCTTGATGGCAAGCCGTGAAGCTGGGCTGATCTCAGGAAAAATGAGAATGCAGTTTTTGCCCTGTTGTTAGTTGCTGCATCCAAGTACAGGACCTGCAGTAAAAACAAATGGAAAATTAAAGATCTGGTTTCAGATCATGTATAGTTTTTCAGTTAATAATGCAGTTCCATAATAAGTGTTCAAGGAATATTGTACGGTTCTATGTTCAAAACCATAATTCAAAGCTTGAGTAGTCTATACATCAATATTGGTAGTACTTATCAAAAAATAAAAATGGCCTTTTAGTTGAACCTTTTTTTTGTAAAGAACTGATTATAATTTTTTTTTTAAATTGCAAATCGTCCACTATGTTGGCTTGCTGAATAATTGATGTTCATAAAAAAATAACCTAATACAGCTCTCATTTCAAAACTACCAAATATTCTACATAACAGTTTAAATTTTACCTTCCTTGAGTAGCCATCCACTCCACCAAAGATCACAACATTGTACCTGTTTCAGAGGGAAAACAATCTCACTAAGGCTTGATTTGCAGAACATGTAAGACATTGAAAATAAATTTTTCAGTATGCAAACTTGCCACTGATTTAAACTGGACACTTGTCAGGTGTGCTGAAAATAATACCAACATTTTTATATGTGAAAGTGGATAAGTTCAATGAGACTTAATATTTTAGTTCCCTTGTCATGATTTTTTTTTAAGTTTTCAGGAGCACTTACCATATTATGTGTTGATAGGCTTGTTATCATGGAAAATATCGATATACAAAGTGTAAATAATTGCTCAAGAAAATTTACAATTAACAATATTACTGCTTTTGTTATACATCCTGTAATCCTTTTACTTAATATTACTCTATGAAGTGCTTTTTAAAATATTATAAACACACTGAAAGACCTATCAGATAAGGTTGATTAAAACAGATTTAAAGTATAACGTGCATCTTTCTGCCCAACTTTTATCAGAGCTATATAAGTGGGTATTTTACCTTATTAGCTTGTGATTTGTGTCTATGTGGACAAGGGAGAGAGGGCCTCGCACCGAGTAGCTTCTTCGCACAACACAGCCTAGTTCTGTAATCCGTGTGAAGATCCCAACAGCATCAACTCGATGCATGGAGGCCATCATTCTCCACTACTGAACACGGAGACCCATAGAAACCAAATGTCCTTGAACCATTCGATAGCCAGCATTTGGCATCTGATTTTTGATAGCCGATATGATGTTGTCCAGCTCTTGGTCATTCATTGTGCTGTATGTTCCTCTCACAGACAAGTCAAATTCTTGCATCCTCCTGAAGATTGTTCTTCTTGAAACACCAAGACATTTAGCGATGCAGCTGACTGGCAGCTGAGTGTCCAACAAGTTCTTCAGTTTTTCTCTCTCTAGTACGATTTTGGGGTGGCCAGGTCCCAGACCAACTTCTGTTTCCAGTTCAATAATTCCCACAGAGGTGATGTTAATTTCACACTGAACCAGATGATGAACATTTTGTAGAGCCTCTGTAACCTCTGACAGACCACCTATTTGCTGAGAGAAAGATTCAAACAGAACAAGCTCATGACGAGTCAAGAACTCCAAATAATCCAGATTTAGTGGTTGTTGGTTTAAAGCAGCTTCCAGTTTAGAGAGGAGTCTATGCATCATTTGCTGTCTCAGTATGTCCTGTTAAAAGCAGCAAACATGGACAAGTAGTTAGAAAAATACAATGAAATGACGTATCTCAGACAAAAATAAACAACCCATAAAACGAACTACATGAGGTACATCATTTTGCAAGTTTGCATAGTTTGAAAATTAGCTAACGTCAGTTATCAAGCGAATAATAATGTACAAAATGATTTTATATTACTTACATGTGGCCGGGACATGTTGTTTTCGTGCTGCTGTTCAGTATTCGACAACATAAAAGAGAGCTACTCAAATATAATTTGGAGAGTCAGTTGGCATGGTTGTATAATGCAACTACAATATACTACACCAACGATAGTCTTAACAAATAATATATTTTAAAATAAAATAATTAAAGATATTATCCGCAAATTGGGGTTTAATTGAGTTTAGCTGGATTTAGCTACATTTCGGACTGTTTCCGGAATGCAGCAGCTAGCGAGCTGATTGGAGACCGTAAGAGCCAATCAGAATTTTTGAAACCAAGTCTGTGATTGGTTGGTTTTGTGGCACACTTATAACGGTGTACAGAGAGTTGAGCGCTCGCAGAAGAGAATGTTGTGAGCGCAAGCAACACATTGCGAGCAAGCGCAAATGAAAAAACTGAGCGAGAGGTGGTGCTATTGTGTGTGTGTATATGGATAAGCGCAAACACTGAAATACATTTTTTGCAAGCAGCAATGAATTTTGTTCACTCAAATTCAGCTTTTGTACGCTCAAAATAAATTTCTCCTCAAAATGCAACACTTGCACTTGCAATATTTTTTTACATGCGCTCAGAATAGTGGCACTGAAATAACGCCATAAGTCCAAGGCTGTCAGAAAATGACTACAAGAAGACAGCGCCTAGTAAAACAGAACCAACTTCAACCCCCATCAGATATGCACACTGTTAGACCTCTGCCTTACCAACACATACAACAAGGGTTTTTACAGACAAAAACATGGATGGACCATGGGCTCCCCAGTATCTCCTATTGTAGCCAACCTTTAAATGGAGGAAGTGAAAAGAAAGGCTCTTGGCTCTTTTTTCCCCAAAAATTATTAATAGTTTTCTTATTAACGTCAAACATACATAAAACATAATTATCATTATATAAAAAAATCACACAACAAAACAATACACCTGCACAGATCAATACATATACAAACTTAGAGCAGATATGGGAGATATGGGAGGAGGTCATCTCTCTCAGTTTACTTATTAAAGTAATCGATAAAGGGTTGCGAAATTAGGTAAACCTGTTCTACATTATCCCTCAATGAATACTTAATCTTCTCCAACTGTAAATGATACATTGTGTCTCTTAACAAAGCAGAGTGAGTTGGGGGGCTTTATTTTTACAGCTTAGAAGTATAAGGCATCATGCAAGGAATGTTATAAAACTCAAAGCATGAATTTGTTTATTTCAGTCTTTAACTACTGTTAATGCCCGGTTCTTTTATTCGTCGAGGGATCCAGAGACGGCACCGGAACTCAGTGGTCATTTTTACAAAATCTTTATTCATCTTTATTCATCTTCATTTAAGCATGCACTTCTAGAAGGGAAGACAAGGCCGGTGTGTCCCTCTGCAAAATCTTCACCCCTTTGTTAGTCACAGCCAGCGTTATTTAAGCGGCCGCATCTATCATCATCATGTCTCTGTGTGTATGCACGAGCACGTGACTGCCTGTGTGTGTGCGTTCCCGTGTGTATGTGTGAGTGCACGTGAGTGAGTGTGCATATAGGTGTGGGAGTATATCAGTTAAAACACTGTGGGTGTGTGTCTCTTCCTAGGGGCCATAAAAAACCATCTCCCTTCCAGACCACAGTTATCAAGTTACAAATGTTGAAACCCCCACCTAGGCATGCCCTGAGGAATTTCCACTTAACATTAACTCCTTTCTGTCTTAGCTTCACAGTTCAAACTGGGGAGGGTCTCCTAAGATCTACTCCTAAGTTCATGACACAGTCAGGCCTTTATTTATATCCAGGGCAGTGTCAGTGTCTCTACAATAATTCTATATCCTATCTAACACATTCCTAAACTCTAAAATAAGCTAAACATTCCTACACTACCCAGTTCCTCACTCCAAGCGTTCCTAAAATGTTCCAATGTAGTTGTACTGTCTATTTACGAAAGCTGATTGTAGATCCTGGAAATAGATACTTTCTTTAGCGGGTTCACCAGGAACAGGTCATCTGAAGCGAGTCTTTGTGATTCATTGGGAAAGGATGGAAATGTTTCTTTAATAAAATGATGTATTTGTAAGTACTTGTAAGTACTGTTTTCTATGGAGAATTTTTGCTGAAAATGTTGAAACGAAGGAAAAATATTATAAATAAACAGATCCTTAATTGTGTGTATCCCTTTGCAAGTCCATAGCTGGAATGTGGATCTTGAGAAAAATGTGTGTGCTTGATTAGGAATTAATGTTGTAAACATTAAACATTGGCGCCAATGGAAATGCCTTCTAATCTGAGACCAAATTTTTAATGAGTTGGACACTACCAGATTTTTACATTTATGCTTACCCGGATCTGAATTTGAATGAACCAAAAAGATTTAAGAGTATTAGGGAAAAAAGTCATACTTTCCATCCGTTCCAGGTCTATGTTCCTTGCCCCAGAATGACATACAGCGTATATTACAGGCCTAGTGATAGAGCTGAAAGCAGGGCAACCCCATCCCTCCTGCAATCTTGGGTCTTTGGAGGAATGTCTGTGTGGCGTGGGTGTGGTCTCTGGCCGGCTGGAGACGAGGGGTGACGCAGTGAGCTCCCGGGGCGGCACAGGGGCGGGGTGAACAGGTGTGCTGGGAAGTGAAGGTGATTGCCACTCTTTATATGTTCGCAGTGACAGTCGGAGGCGGAAAAGCAGACGTTACAGCAGAGAGCAGGATAAAAAGGCTGCCATTATTAGCTAATGCTAATTTGAAGTAAATTAACATTATTCAATAATGCTAACACTGTTTTCCCTTGCTTAATAACAATGCTAAGTAGGCTGCCATTAGCAGCTAATGCCAATTCCGTTATGCCTAGCTTTAATACAATGTGAGCAGCACCGTTGAAGCACATGAAATTTTGATGTGAATTAGCAATATCCACTAATGCTGACACCAGCTGTGTCCCAAAACATAGGCTGCATCCTCCGGAGGCCGCATTTGAAGGCCGATTACGTCACAGCCAGGCGACGGAGGCTGTCCCAATTCGTCGACTCCTTCAAATGCGGCCGACAAATGCGTCCTTCATTTCCCCGAATTTGAAGGATGGGTCGGGTCTGTCCTTCGTGGCCCACCATATCCCGGAATTCATAGCGCGGCCCAGCCAATTCCAGTTTCCAACAATGGCGGCCGCTACTAAGTTTTAAAATTACTCTTATTGATCTTTCTGGGTCACAAAATAAACTTTTAACATATTTTCAGGTGAGAAAGTAGCCGTTTTAATTTTTAAATATCTGCTTGGTTTATCAAGACATCATTCAAGAGCAGCGGACTACCGGCTTCATCGTTTTCAGACCCCCGCTGTCTTTCGCTACATGATATATAAGGCTGCCATAATTACTGAATGCTAATTTAATGTGGATTTGTATTATCTGCTAATGGTAACACTGTTTTCACTTCAATTTTAACAATGTGAGTAGCAGTGTTGGGGAGTAACGGAATACATGTACCGCCGTTACGTATTCAGAATACAAAATATGAGTAACTGTATTCCGTTACAGTTACCGTTTAAAAAGGTGGTATTCAGAATACAGTTACTTTGTTGAAATAAATGGATTACACGGCGGTACTTTCCTGTTTCATATTGTCGCGGGTCAGGATTATTTGGGTTTGTTTGACAGCTACGTTCTGTTGTTCCAGGCGGCAGCGTTACGGTTGCCAGGGTGACGCGCTCTCTCTCTGCGTGTGTCCTGGGTGAGAGAGAGCTTTTTTGTTGTTGTTGTTGTGCTAAGCTAAAAGGCAGAATGCTACAGGCATAGCTCTAAAGCATGTAGCCTGATGGGCAGTGTAGTCCGTGCTGCAGCGAGAATGGACTACCATACCCGTTATGTGTCTGTGAGCGAGGGAGGGAGAGAAAGGAAAAGTCCGAGCTGTCACGGAGCAAAAACGGGAGCTGGAAGCATGTAAATATAATAATAACCACAGCAGCCAAGAAGAGTGCCTGACGAGCCCATTCATAAGTAAGCTATTAAGACTCAACTGTACACTGTGTTCGTGTTTTCCTCCGGAAAAAATAAGTTCCGTTGGAGCAGCCTTTCAACGCCTGTCTCCCGCAAGCAAAGTTGACCCAGACAACAAAGTAAAGCTAGTTTTCGGCTACCAGCCCGACAGGGAACCGGACGTATTAGCCAGAGGTCCCTTTACTACGTTTCGTACTACGTACCTTCAGTAACAGTAATAAATCACAGCAATAGGACATTCATGTAGTTGTAAACACCATGATAATATATTAAGTATTCCAAAGTATTCAGAATACGTTACTCTCATTGAGTAACGTAACGGAATACGTTACAGAATACATTTTGGAGCATGTATTCAGTATTCTGTAGTGGAATACATTTTAAAAGTAACCTTCCCAACACTGGTGAGTAGCTAATGCTAATGGTAATACTCTTGTTCCTTGCGTTATAGCGACGTGCGGAGTTAATGCTAAGCAGGATGCCATAAACAGCTAGTGCCAATTTAAGGTTTCAAACCATTAGCAGCTAATGCTAATACCATATTTCCTTGCTTTATTTAAAGGTGAGCAGCTAATGCTAAGTAGGCTGCCGTTATTAGCTAATGCTAATTGGATGTGAATAAGCATTATCCACTAATGATAACATTGTTTTCCGTTGCTTTATAACAATGTGAGCAGCTAATGCTAATGTTGTGAAGAGTATATGGATATTTTGCTGCTACTATTTGCTGCTATTTTTATAATCATCATTACCATTCCATTAATAACACTATTGATATTGCATTCAGATGTTCAAACATATTGGTATCATATTAGTCTTTAGTACAGGTCCAGTAAGAACCACTTTAAACTGTTGAGTTGAATCTATAATTCTAAAGGCTTTTGAAGGCATTTATAATCTTAAATGTTTCTGTGCAGACTGCATTGTGACAGGAAGTATACTCTGTGCCAAAATGAGACAGGAAACTGCATGTGTGTAGGGCTTGCTTCTGCAGAAGTGAAACTGAAAGCAGAGTCTGAGTGCAAGTTATTTTGAGCAGGTTATTTTATTATGCATTTATATCTTTGATTAAGCTTTGATTAAGTTTTAAGTAGTTGTATTAGATTGAAACATTTGTTTTATACATTTTACATATAAGTTAAGATCATCACACTCAGGATGGCCTCAGCCTGGTTGCCTAAGTTGAGGTCAAGTAAAGTGCAGAGCGAGGATCACACATGCACAGACATACACACAAACACACATACACCCACATACAGTTAGAGAGGTTCATTTATAGGTGAAAGTTTAATCATGTTTTGCTTGTGGCTGCAAAATTGTGCCTGCATGAGTGACTGTTTGATGAAGAAGCAGGTGCACGATGCGCGAGCTGAGCTGGCTTGCGGGAAACCACCGGGGAGAAGATGGAAGCCAGTGTCCTTTTAATTGTGTCACAAGTTGTCAAATAGAACATTTGTGGTTTTGAGTTGACGTATCATGTATTGTATTGGTGAACGCAAGAGGGGGCGTTATACCCTGATGCATAAAAACTGTGTTCTGAAGTTTTGGAGATGAGATCTGATACTGTCTGGGTACAGGTTACATCTCCACACGCTGTGTGTGTTTCATTAAAATCATTCGTTGACTCCGCCTGACTGGGTCAGTGTGTTATTCCGATCTCCCACATCTCTCTATCCTTAAAATCAACCTTAACAGCAGCTAATGCTAATACCATATTTCCTTGCTTTATTTAAAGGTGAGCAGCTAATGCTAAGTAGGCTGCCGTTATTAGCTAATGCTAATTAGATGTGAATAAGCGTTATCCACTAATGATAACATTGTTTTCCGTTGCTTTATAACAATGTGAGCAGCTAATGCTAATGTTAAAACATTAGCAGCTAATACCACTACAGTTTTCCCTTGCTTTATAACAATTCTTCATCCTGGCGTTGTTCCCGCTGGTGCATGGTCCGCTCTTTGGCAAAGGTTTCTCCATTTAGTTCTGTCCAAGGCGTCCTCAGGTGATGCGTTGATGGTCTTAATGTCCTCCTTAATTTTGTCCATTCACCATTTCTTCGGTCTGCCTCGAGGCCAGCATCCTTCTGGGTCGATCATCATAGCTGTTTTTGCTACAGAGTTCTCATTGCTTCGAATCACGTGTCCATACCAGCTCAGGTGGGACTCGAGCATCTTTTCCTTTATTGGGGCTACACCTAGTTGCTTCCGTATGTCTTTGTTCGTAACACAGCCCCGTCTTGTAATTCCCAGGCTCCATCAGAGCATGCACATCTCCATGGTGTTTAGGGCCTGTTCATGTGTTGTCAATGCGGGCCAACATGCGGAGCCATACAGGGCTACTGGGCGGACCACCGTTTTGTAGATTTTTCCCTTGAGTCGATCTGGCATTCTTCTGTCGCAAAGGACACCAGTGACCTGTCACCATTTTAACCAGGCTGCATTTATTCATGCTCAGACATCGGAGGTGATATTTCCATCATAGCTGAAGACTGAGCTCAAGTAGCGGAACTCTTCTGTCTTCTTCAACTCTTCTTTGTCAATTATGATTGTGCCGTCAGTTTGGGGGCCTCATTCCAGGTATTCGGTCCTTTTCGTATTGAGCCGCATACCATATTCATCAAGCCGAGTCTTCCAGAGTTGAGTCATCATTTGGGTCTGTTAGGATTCAGAGATTCTTTGATTGCTGCCATGTAACCTGCCTTATGATAAATGCCTTAATAACATGTTTTACAGTATTATTTTATCAGTAATATTTCTTACAGGGTTCATGTTGCATTGAATATGTTTGTCATCACATTCATTCTATTCACAGGTTGAGTTCATTTTATACACATTGCATATCTGTGCTGATTTGGAGTTGATGTTCCATCCAAGAGGGTTTTAAGCTTCACTGGTGAGAGTGTCCAGGTGATACATGTTGAGGGAAGATGAGAACATAGCAGGTTAATTGCATGCATGCTTACAATACACATAAATCTAGCAACAGGCCTGAGCGAAGGCCCAAGTGTCTTCTGCTTCTTTCTGAGACCTGCTGCAAATTAGTTTACTTAGTGATTGATGACGAGGGTCAATTATTAGCCCTTAGAGACCCTGAAGCTTGAAGTTTATTACCTTAAAAGGCAAGTGTTATAGAAAAGAGAAGTTATATGTCTGTTTATAGTTATTAGAGATGTACAAGATGTACCCTTGTCTGTAAACAATGACTGTACACAATGTATTTTTGACCTGTGTTGTTGTACGTGGAGGCGTGATCCTCACTGCTATAAAACCCGCATCCATTGTATTTTTGTCAGAAGAAGCCATATGCTGATGTTTCTTCTCGGGTGTTAATAAACTCATCGTTTGATTGCACTTGTCTGGTGCCTCCGTCGTTTGTTGTTCTGGTCTCCAATTGATTGATCTCGCTTCATTTTGGTGGAGAATGCGGGCAAGATAGATCGGAAGATAGGAAGATCAGTGAGAAGAATTACAGGTGTTGGTTGTCGACGGAGGTTGAGGCCAGATCAGGTGATTGGACGACAGACGTCGCGGTAATTCTTTGACCACTGCCGGCGCATAAAAACAAAAGGTAAGCACACGCCTCTTCAACTGAAATTGTGCAATATTGGATTATAATTCTAAAATAGGTGGTCAAGGAGTTACCTGTTGATCTCTGTTTTGAGTTTTGTTTGAAATGAAAATCTTTGTTTGGAACGAAAGTGAAACTTTGAAGTAATGTTGCATTTGAGGTCGGCTCGGAAAAAGCAGTACTGAGCTAAAAGTAACTCGAGATGTTGTTTTAAGGAAATAGAGAGAAGAGAGACTGATTAAGGAATAAAGAGATTATAAGTGTCTAAAAGTCACGGAATTTAAGAATTCCCTCCCTAGGAAAGACGTTTCCTAGGTGGTCTTGAAGACCGACTTGGGGAAAGCCCCACTGAGAGTTGTGGCCTCAGGAATAGTTTTTTAGATGATCAGAGGATCATTTTGAGAGACACTTAATTGTGAGAAAAAGAGTAAATACCGGACGCAAGGGTCCGAGGAGTTGATATATAATCTAAGAGAAACTCAGGCCAGCCGTGAGCTTGAGGTTTTGCAGCAAACCGAGCCGAGCAGTAAAAGTGAAACTAAGGTCTATTGTGTTGAAGTAATTCTGAGAATAAATACTGTGAGTTATGAGAGACGATTAAAAGCATTACCTGTGCATTTGTGGACCCGCCGTGGTCAGTGAAAATTTGTGGACCCGCCGTGGCCCGTGAAAAGCTGAGTTTTTGTTGATGTTCCTGGAGAATGTGCGGACCTGTTGGCGTCTGAAAGATGAGCGGCAGTGTGCATATCCGGGTCGAACTGAACTGAGGCTTTGATGTAGGAAACTGTCTGAAAATGATTTAAGATCAGCCGGCTGCAGGCTGGGTGTGTGAGAGGCTTCGAAGTCTCTTTTTCTTTTCTTTCTAGTGAAAGTGCGCAGTTAAAATTTGGGTGCGGCTACTTCTCCTTTTAGGTTCAAAGTAACAAGCACGTTGATTAAACGGGGGTAGCAATTTCAGTGTTATGTTTGGAAAAAGGTATGTTCATCTCGGGATCTTGCTAAATTGAATATTCACGTACAGGGGGTTCTATTTATATGAAATGCATATGTCGTGCTGAAACGCTAGAGACCTATTATAGTTTTACAGTGACTGCAGAAATAAGACAGTCAGAACTAGAACTATATAGCTTTTTGTTTCGTAGTTTTCTCATATTTAGGGTCTTGGAAATATACAGTGAGAGGCTGCACGGAGATCCCGTTAAGGCTGCGCGCGCATTTTCTGACTTCTGTGACTGTGCATTCAGGGGGTTTGAAATAGAGTGGACCGGATAACCGGATGCGTAGTTTTAATACACGGGTTATTTCAACACGTTCTCACTCCCAACTCGTCAAATGTGTGACACATGGTCAGGCTCCCTCTGCTTCACTTATCGACGCGCAGGGTACCCCCCTCGCGTCGAGAATTGACGTGCAGGGTCCTCCTATTGAATACTATAGAGCTCCCTAAACGTTGTTTATTGACGACAAGAGATTGCCGCGGAAGAGCCTGTTGTCCGTATATTTATACATTTCCGAAATCACATTGTAGTGACGTGTACTGAACACAATATATTATATAATGTAAACAACTACCTGAGAAACATCAGATACAGCAGATAAATTAATTATAGGCCATTACTTTTGTATCGTTTATTGTATTTATGGAGGGAGAGGTGTATGCTGGGTAATGGCACAGCTAGCGACCGGGTGACTTTATTCACGCGCTTCGGATGTTCAGTCCATCAGGCGTTATTAGCAGAAATCAGTCCCATAGATATGGGCCATCATGGGCCATCTCCACCTGCTAGTGTGAGATTATTCTGTTATCATATGTTACCTTATATCTGTAATCAAAGTAGTTGAATTATGATATTGCTGTAGATCATATTATACCCCTTAATATAGAGTGTGTGATCAGTATGTAGTTTTAGTTTGTATTATACTTCTGACTTAAAAGAGTGTGAAAATCATTAGATCTATTTGATTGACCTGTATTATTCGACACTGTTGAATGTGTTACACTGTTTCTTGACATTTCATACTGCTGAATCATGAAGAGAATGTTGTGTGCAGGAGACCTTGTGTCGATAATAGAAGAGAAAAGACCACATTCCATACCCCCACCTTTACGGAGAGCAGAAAAACAAGGAGCCGAGGTCATAACTTAGGCGCCGTAAGAGAGAAAGAATGTGAATGTTTAGGCTTTTTATGACTAGGTGGGGGCCACTAGAGGCTATAAAAGGCTGAGTAACCCGTCACCATTTTGAGACTTGCTGTGACCCTCTGCAGGCAGGTCTCCCCATCATGATGGTTCTTATGCTCTTAAGTGTTGAATTATATGGAAATAAAATATTGTTGATTGAGCATTTATACACCGAGTATTGTCCTTCCTTCAGCCCAAAGATTAAAAGAACTGGGAGATTTTAACACTAGATTGTTCAGAAGGTTGTTATCATCCATCCAGATGGAGGATGTAAGGAGTTTTCCTGTAATGCAACTCAGATTGGAATAAGTGACACTCAGACAGGTTTTACAAATTAACGTGCACGGGAGAGAACCGGACAGGCGCCGTTCCTTCGCTTGACCTCAGTTGCTCTCGTCCGCTCTCCCGTAACACTGCTCTTTTATTGTGGTTACATGAATATGCATAGGTTCATTAACATATGACGTATACCTTGTGTGTGTGTGTGTGTGTGTGTGTGTGTGGGGTCGAGATATGACCCCGTGAAGACTCCCCAAAGCTGGTGCCAGGAGTCTAGCGGTCCATCTAAACAAAAGGCTCTTAGGCTAAAACAGATACAGAGTAGGTGTCCTCCTATACCATAAATCAGTAAGAGAAGGTACAACCTCTCTCATGCTCCCAGGATGTGTGTGTGAAAGTCAGAGAGCTCTGGAATGCACACAAAGCTTGCACAACGTAACTTCTCTAGTAAAAAAGAGCAAACACATCTAGAAAACCTTAAACAAAATGTACTTCTAAACATAAACATAATAAAATCTTTCAACAGAGGATCACTAACTGGTGCGTGGGAAGACTCCAGAATCCACTCTGGCTGGAATCCGGTGGATACAGCAGTGTTACAGGTAAGACCATTTAACCGGATGGCATTTATAGAATGACTATTAAAAGTCAGCGAGTGTCAATAATGTTAATGTGGTTATGTTAGTAATACACCGAGTGCTAATATAACAGCTTTAAGATGCATTTGTAGATATTATTACGTGTTTTACCGTCTTTATGGTGCTAGCTTAAAGTTACGGTGTAAACGTTAGCTTATATTTAGTAAAGCTGTTACTGTTTAAACGATGTTGGGACAGAAATATTAGCTTCTGTCATGACTGATGAAGTTACTAGTTAATAAAGTTTCCAGTAAAGTGATTAATCGCAGCCACAGATTAACAGTAAATATCTCGATTAGCTTCAATGCATCTGTAATAAATATGTGCACGTTTCAGTGCTTCGTTTAAACTGTATGATACTTATACTGACCCAGGGTCAGTGTAAAATACAATCCTAGCTGTGTGAACAAAGCCTGGCTCCTTTAATCCTGCAGGACAAACCTCAGGATGAAGGTTATTATTACTCTTTCCTGCTGGCACACCTGTCACACCTGAGAGTCAGCTAGAAACTTACAGTGACGTGGACATCATGCAAAGACTGCCAGACTCTGTAATACTGTAAATGATCAGTGACTCAGGTTAACACTAAACTTTAAGCAGTACCTCTGTGTCCCTGTGTGTGCTGAACATCTAGAATCAGATTGAGTCAGGCTGCATCAGCTGAATGTGTTATATGTAAATATCAGTATTTTTTAATTCAGGTGTGGGGAAAATACGTAAGACTGCAGTGAAGAGATGTACCAGATTAATCCCTGGCCAAAGGTATCGTACTTAAATCAGACTACTGATCCAGCCACATCAGCGTTTTGTGAGGTCTGTTTAAAGTAGACTTAAAATGAACTGCAGGTTCCTGAGAGGTGGACTGTGAGCACAGAAACACATGTTCATACATACAGCTGCAGCAAGCTTACATTAATTTTAAATAGATTTGTTACTCTGATGTCTGTCTCTCTGTTAGTCCTCTGACAGACTGGTGACCTGTCCAGGTGTGCTCTACCTATGACTACTGGGACAGGCTCTAATAGAATATTTCTATTATTCTCATTTAAGGTATTTAAGTGCTTATGCATATGCTTAGTTGTGACACTGTTATAGACTGATCAGTGAAAGTTTCTAAAACTAGATGAACTTACTTCAGCATCAGCAGTTTGAGAAAACAACTCCCTTTACAGGTGCTGATAAGGCCAAGGGCACAAAACAGCATACCATTGATCCGTTAGGTTTCATAGCGAGACGCGTGAAGTGTGGTATGATCAGTTTGTAACTTCCTCCCTCTTCCCTGGAATGCATAAAGGAGTAGGAGCACCACTTCTGTGGCAGAGCTGACATGACTGTGAACTGTGATGTTTGATGTGTGTTGGCTCTCCTGCGCGCAGTAATAAATAGCTTGATCACAGCTTTTTCTGTGTTGCAGACTTTATTTACAAAATTCCACAACACCCCCCCACCCTCCCACCGTGAACCTGAATTGAATATTCAGAAGAAAATGAATGGATAGACTGACATTTGTTTAAATACTTCTAGAAATCTGAGCTGTTGGTGTGGTAATAATATTAGAGCTGGCAATCTTTCCTACTGAATCTCTACTATGAGTCATGTTACCTGAGATTAATTCTATGTTTACCTGTCAGCCTGGACAAATGTGCTGTGTGAAGGATGTAAATCAAATCGCATCTTAACTGCTTACATTTAAGGAGCCTGGTCATATTTAATTGTAATATGAACCAATGATTTTCTGATTGCTGATTCTAAGAGAGTCTTTGTGGAAATCCTGTTTGACTTTTTGTCATTTTAATTCTCTTTTCCATTTTCCAGAACAGTTCTCCACAGTCACTGTCTACATGGGTCAGTGGGACCAAGCAGCACTCTGCTAATGTGTGGACTCTGACCAGCAACATCCAGCAAGACCCAGGCAGCGTTTTCTATCTCCCAGCTGGAGTTTTTTGTTTGTGACGGGAGAGTCAGATTTTTGTTGAGGCTGGAGGAACAGCCTCACACTTGCAGAGGTAAGTCAGTTTGCAGAGATCCCTCCCACCCTGGCTTTTATGTGCTAGATTTCTTATCTGAAACAGTAATATTTCACTGACTGCTGCTTATACCACAGGTTAATACACTCTACTGATCCCTGATGGGAGAATCATCACCTCTGCCAACAAAGAAGCCTGGTGGATGTTTGTTTGCAGTCTGATGATGGGACATCATGCTCTGCATCTTCAAAGTTTGTCTCTTGATTATTATTCATACACAGTAATGTGAAGTATGCTCATATCTAGTATAACTGGACCAACCTGGTGCTCTTCATTTATGGAGGCTGTTGAGTCTGAATGTTGGATGTTGTGTATCTCGTGTTCTCTGGGCTTTGTTGTCCTCAGTCTGTTTGCAGGATCAGAAAACAAAACCAGGAGACCTGTAAATGTTTCTTCTCCAATTGGATGATGATAAGACTGTGACACGGGATGCCACCTTTAGTCTTGTGATGGAGCAAAGCTCAGGAAGAAGTGTGATTAAATGGTACCCACATGTGTGCTGCTGAGAAGGATGTACAGGGGCACCTGCAGCCAAATCCAAGCCTCCTCAGGTTAGTTGTAGTTGCAGAATGCTATAGGACTGAGACAGCTGAGGCATCAAATGTTTGATTAAATGGATGAAAAAGAGAAGTTTCTTCCCTGTAATTATCACTTTTTAAAATCTTTAGCAACTTCAGGTCTGTCAGTGTGCTGAGGTCACAGAAACAAGAAAAGCAGCTTCAGACTTCAGAGTGTTGTTTACAGTTTTCTGTCATCATGATCTCCCCTGAAGTTTATCACTATTACCCAAGCATTAAGTCCACAATACTGTAATGATGATTCTGACTTTGGTCACGGTTGCATAATATTTTAATAATATACAATTATTTTTTGTAATTCATATTTTTTATGTTAATCAAAATTTTACTTTGTGAAATTTGTATTTGAGAATGCAGAATGTGACAATATATTTTGGTTCAATATTTAATTCATTCAGATGCAATTGTTAAATGAAAAAAAAAAATATTCTAATTTAGCAAACTAATTTATCAAAAATATATATACATATATCTGTATTAGTTTTAATACATTAATTTGACAGCTGTACTAAAAATACAATTTTGTATTCATACAGAATCAGTTTGGTATCATTGTTTGTCTGATTGCTGAAACTAAGAGCTACTTTGATCTATTTAGATCTAAAGTATCCAAAGTTGAGCTCTAATGTTTCTTCACCCTTGTGTGTGTGATATGTGATTTCCTACATGCTGACAGAGCAGAGCAACAGTTTGTGCTCACAGATGGTGACGGTGTGGAGAGACGGTGGTGTTTCCTCAGAAGAACCAGCAGAGTCACCAAGGGCACGAGTCCATCTCACCACCTTGACTTGCTGACTGATGCACTGCACAGAGGAAATGAACTAACCGAGGTTTGTCCAGTGCAGTGTTATGAAATGTATATTTGTTTTATGCTTACAGATTTGTTTTTCTTGACAGAGGCTCTGCAGAGGTTAGACTAAGCAGAGAAAATATGTGCTTTACATTTTACTGTGATTTACTGGGATATTTGTTGCCTGATGTTCAGCAGGAATGGAGAAATGGAATCAAAGGGAGATGTTTTTGATGTTTTTGTAATGTTGTGAGTAAATCTTCGGTATTATTTATTTGCTTGGTTATGTTAGGAGTGTTTCTGAGTGAGGGAGAGAGGACTCATCATCCAGGTAAAGTGACGTGGATCAGTGGATACACTTGTCTCCCCTTTAAAGGAGATAGAGAGACGATCCGAGTCATCCTTAAATGTTAGTGCTTTCAAATACACAAACATTTTTAAAGGACAAAAATGAACATCCCACCTTGACTGTAACACAAAATAAATCTTTGCATTTGTGTTTTCAAACTCTCAGATGGGCAGAATATCAGTCTTGGACTGTCTAACCTGCCGGAGCAGCACTGAATGATCAACATGAGCATGTTCCTGCAACATTCAGCATCTGATCTGCCATCTGTGTGCTTCTGCTTTTGGTAAGTAGAGTTACCTAACTACAGTAACTATAAACACATGCCATCCATTTCTAACGGCCTGGTTACTTCCTGTCAGTTATTTTAGAAACCATGTGGTCACCTGACCTAACACTGTTTCTTCTTCTTCCCCTTAATGTTGAAGTGTCAAATGTCAACCAGCTGGAGAGGAAACTACACCAGTGTACTGGGATGTTTCATCAACACGTGCCAGATGCTGTTCCTTCATGGTGACATCACCAGAGACAGCCCCGCCCACCTCAGGACCTCGCCATTGATCATGATGATTATAATGATGACAGCGAGCGGAACTAAGACTGTAAAAATCCACGACCAGAATGTTTAGATGCTTTCTAATTATTCATGAATACTGAGAGCCTCTTTCTGTGTTTTGTCTGTTTTGTTTTGTTTTTTACCTCATTTGTTACTAACAAAGGTCACCAAACTCACACAGTTTACATTCTGTATGTTTCCATCTTTACCAGCCACAGTCTAACAGTCTGCAATTAAGAAAACAAACCTTAGAAATCGTCGTTTTTCTCTTTTGTAATTGATGATAATTCAGTGAATATACTGCGCTGCTTCCTTTTATTGCGTCACACATTGCTTTAAGTTTTTCAGTGTCCAGTTATTTTTTACTGTTGTTTGAATTCTCTGCATGTTTGACCCTGTAGACTGTTTAATGGACTGCTTGTCTTCCTGTTTGTAACCGCTGCCTGTTTTTGACTAAAGATTTGGATTTCTGACTTTAACACAGCCTCTGCGTGTCCTCCCTTTGTGTCCTCTTCCTCTGTGAATGTGTTGCATGTGTCACAGATTCATTTTATTAACAGCTTTCCCACAGTCAGTTGCATCAGCATTCATTCACAGCACATTGCAGAAGGATTCAGATTAATACAGTGATCTTATAGTCAGAATTATCCTGACAGACTGCCACTGTAAATTATCTTTCATCAGGTCAATTTTAAAGTTCAGTATTTCAAAGCAGGAGTTATGAAGAATCATATTGGCATTAGGACTGTAACAATATGTACTAACAAAGTCAAAGTTTTTTAATTATGCTAGAATATTGGAAGACAATCAACTTTTAGTGTTTTCTGCATATGAATTATACTGAAATAGAGATGGTGACCCTAACTGTACAGAAGCACTAAACAACTGACAATCTAACAAACATTACTGGCCTGAGCCGTCATGCACAGTGAGTCTGATCCATTGCTGTGAGAGTCTGACAAGCATGTTTCTGGTCAGTTTGGAAGAAATAATATCACAATGTTGATCTTTTTTAAATATTCCTTCTCTTTTACAACATAAACTGTGATCAAAGCTACTTATGTTCACAGCATGTAATAATAGTGACAGTCCAGGGCATTGTGGTCTGTTGAGCTAGGGTTAGGGTTAGCAATTCAGACATATGTAATCAATCTCTTGCTGGAACAAACACCTAGGAATTCATATTATAATTAGATTTTCATGAAATATTCATATTCAGTATCAGTCATTTTATATTATAACCACGTATCCACCCAGGCTCATGGTGGGGCAGGGCTCTGTCCTGGGATGCTTGAGTGAAAGGTAATGTACACCCTGACCAGGTATCCAGTCTGTCACAGTTGTTTTCAATATTTGGTTCTAAAATATGAGTGAAAACAAAAGTCCAACTAGGATTCTTGCGTATGATGGATGAAGTCTGTCTTTGACTGTATTGTCCAGCTGATCCATCAAACCCCCAGCAGGTGAACCTTATTCATGACATAACACAGTAACAATGTAAAAAATTAAACAGCAACAGTCTAAATGTAAAGTGCATTCTAAACTCCTCTTCAATAAATTATATGGATGTGCAGAGAGTCATTCAGGACTGTAAAACGTGAACTACAGAACCCAGAGTCTTCATCATTAAATCTCTGGTTGCTTCATTTTTCTATCCTAACTCAGATACTTTAAAGGTTTCAGTAAAGTTGCATTCTCATGGTGAGGCAAAGTGCTTTATGTGTGTGTGCGTGTGTGACATGAACGGCTATAAAAGCCCTTTAATTACAGAACAAAACGGGGTTTGAGTTCGAGTTACGGCAGACTGGTGCTACTTCTAAATGGAACGCAGCCTTCCTACGGCAGACAGCTAATAACAGGAATCGGACGCGCGGTCCACCCTAGTCCACAGCAACCACCATAGCAACAGCCTAGCATGTCTTTAAAACACATTCTTTATCCATATCTATCAAAAACGTGAAATGATTTGTAAAGTGTGAAAGTGTTACAGCTGCAGAGAGCTATGGCGGCATCTTTGGAAGCTGTTTACATAGCTAATAATATACGATGTAACCATGGAGACAGTCAGTCACGTGAGCTAGCGGTGCATGTTTACTACAGTGAATAAGGTGATTGTGTGCACAGCGTCCACACGCTGCACAGGGTAAAGACATTACTTCAATATTGTTTTATATTTATATATATTTGTCTTATGTTGACCATCACCTCAGGTTCACCATTACAGTTTCAGCATACAAATGTACACTGTCTAAATATGAACACGTTCAAAAAAATCATGTCTCAGAAATAAGCACAGCTGTTCATGTTTGTCATTATAGTTTTATTTGTAAGAAAATTGTGAACTTCAAATTGTGTATCAAGTCAAAGAACATTTGACAAGTCTGAGTCATTCCTTTGCCCTATGAGAGCTGGAATAAATATATATCCTGACAGTTACAGTTGAAACAGTAGAGACAGGTAGAAATGGGATCGGACTAATCTTTGCTTAGTCAGATACCTCCTGTGTTCAGTCCATCATATTAAAAAACAAACAATAGCACGATCCGTGTGATTTTGCATCCATTTCCAAATCGTAGTCAAGCAGCCCAGTCTCATACATAGGTAACAGAAATGTCTCTAATGTAGACGTGTACAGTGTAGTGTAAGCATTAAAAGACCATAAAGGAAACACTAACATTTATGTGAAACTAATTGTAATAAAAAATGAACAGGTGCTTTACAGATTTATAAGAAAGAATCTGAAAACAACACTTTTTTGGTCTAAGTGGTCAAAGTAGAAAACAGAACTGATGTTCAAGCACAAACTGTAGCAGCACTAATTTTACACATCTCCATTGTTGTGGTGAACAGACATGTTGCTTTTAAAACCACATGCAGTGTGTGACCATGACTGTCCACTGAGACCATGAACGCCACTTCGCTGAAGCATTCTTCTTCTTCTCCTTCTTCTTCTTCTTGCCATCAGAATGTCAGCAGACAGCGCACGAGCTGCTTTGATCTACTGAAAGGAAAAAGCAGAACATCTGAGCTGAAACCATTAAGATAGAAACAATCGTTCAATGCAGTCTCTCACGTAGCTTAGCCTGCTGCAACTGTTGATACAAGCTCAGTACAGTTAACACAGTGTCGGGGAACTCCAGTGTGGGAACTAGTGGCTTTAGGTTTGTAGTCATTTAACTTTCATCCATTCATTCATTTAATTCAGGAGGAAGAAATGTCAGGTGGGTGCAGGCTGGTTACATGCATTTGGTCCCATGCTGTCTTTAACTAAATGACTTGGTTCACTTTATGGCTGGGCTGTATGTGGGGTTATATCATGTTATTTGGGCAGGAGTACCTGTCCACTGTTAGACTTAGAAAGTTTCTCCATAAGCAGAGCTTCTAACTGTTATAGCTTTTAGCACATCTGTAGCTGTGCAGGCTGACAGGTTTTTGGTGGCTCTTTTTACCCCACACTGGTTGTGAGTGTGTAAATAACCCCACTAGTTCTTTTGGGTTGCAGTTTACTTGGGAGGAAGGGGGGCGGGGGGGGGGGGGGGGGGGCGTCTGCCAGGACTAGATGAATAAAAATGATCTGGGATACATAAATTTCATAATGCATGCATATATCTCTATAAACCTGGCCTGAGGGCTGCCATTTTTTACATTCAGTTATTTCTCTTAGAAATGTTGGATCTAAATAATGAATGTGTTACAGTTAAACTGACACTGGTCAGTGTATCAATATCAAATACCTGATATCGAGTGTCAAACAATATCAAAGCTGTAAAAGCTGTTTACAGTCAGAATGTATAAAAACTATGATTGTAAATAAATTCAAACAAGTGAGCTTTTCTCTTTGTGCTGAATATCAACACTGTGACTTCTTAGACTGTAAGCTTTACTTCAGCACAGCTGTAGAAGCCGTCACTCCAAATGTCTTTTGATAACAAGAAAAAAAAACCTTTTCAGTCCACGGCCTGAAGTTCTTCTCCAAACATCTTCTGCCATCAGCTTTGTCTGCTGGTTTGAAGACAATAAACCACAAAAAAGATGATTTAGTCACTTTGTCTGCATCATGCAGCTATCTTAATTCGTTATCCCTCGTTATCCCTCTGCCGTGTCAGTAGGATTGTACTGTACAGCATCTCATTGATATGTGAGGAATGCTTATATAACACGATAACAGACGTCTGGTCTTACATCATTAAAATATAAAGGGCAGGAGATATTTAGATATTTTTATATTTATATTACATTTTATAGCTGACAGATATTACTAAATAGATAGAATTTACTAAATGGTTGATGTACATGAAAAATATGTCCATAATCACAAATGATCATGAGAGCCAGTAGAATTAATTCAACTGGACACTCAAAAGACGTCCTTAAATGTCCTTTAAGTGGCAGAACAAATGAACAAACAGTTAATCAAATTAACTCAGTGAAGCATTATTGGTCCCGTCTGTTTGGATAAATATAGTAAGCTGATGTTTGTCCATTTATTGACACATTTTCTTAAGTGCTTATCCAGTTCAGGATCACAGTGGAGCTGCAGCTGGATATGTTCAGTAAAGAAACCTTACAAAAGTTAACATAAACCTGCATCTCTGTACGTTGTTGTCCACAGGATGAGAAAATCAAACTGGAAGACTGTGGAACATGTTAATAAATGTTTGTGTTTATGCCTGTGTCTTTCACAGGAGGCGCTGAAAGGTTTCCCTAATAGTTCCTGGTGAATCAAAGCAGAACCATAAAGGTTGCTGGACTGCATGATGGCCTTACCCCTGAGAAGTCATCCTGTTAAAGGAGGAACCAGTTAGAAGCTGTTTTCAAAGTAGCTGAGCAGATTTCACCTCAAGTAAGTGATTGACTGTTTGTTCTGCCAATTAAAGGACATTTAAGGACGTCTTTTGAGTGTCTAGTTGAATTTGTTCTAGTGACTCTCATGACCATTTGTAATGATGGACATATTGTTCATGTTCATCCAGCTATTCACTCAATTCTATATATTTAGCAATATCTATCCGCTATAAAATATAACATAAAAAAATATAAATATCTCCTTCCCGTTTATATTTTAATGATGTAAGACCAGATGTCTGTTATCGTATTACATTAGCATTCCTCACATATCAATGAGACGCTATACAGTACAATCCTACTGACACACAAGAGAGATCACGATGGCTTTTCAACATCGAGACCCACCCCTTCCTCCCAAGTTAACTGCACCCCAAAAAAACTAGTGGGGGTGTTTACATACTCACAGCCAGTGGGGTAAAAAGAGCAACCAAACCAAACAGCTGTCAGCTACAGATGTGCTAGAAGCTAGAAGCTCTGCTCATGGAGAAACTTGCTAAGCCTAACAGAGGACAGGTACTCTTGCCCAATAACATGATATAACCCCCCACACAGCCAAGCCATAAAGTGTACCAAGTCTTTTAGTTAAAGACAGCATGGGACCAAATGCATCAACCAGCCTGACATTTCAGAATCTGTGGCAAGATCTGACAACTGCTGTTAACAAACGCTGTCCATCTAATCTGACTGAGCTGGAGCTGTTTTGCAAAGAAGAATGGGCAAGGATTTCAGTCTCTAGATGTGCAAAGCTGGTAGAGACATACCCTAAAAGACTGGCAGCTGTAATTGCAGCAAAAGGTGGTTCTACAAAGTATTGACTCGGGGGGCTGAATAATTACGAGCACCCCACTTTTCAGTTGTTTATTTGTAAAAAATGTTTGGAATCATGTATGATTTTCGTTCCACTTCTCACATGTACACCACTTTGTATTGGTCTTTCACCTGGAAGTCCAATAACATTGATTCATGTTTGTGGCTGTAATGTGACAAAATGTGGGAAAGTTCAAGGGGGCCAAATACTTTTGGAAGCCACTGTAGTGCAGGATATCCACTTTTGTGTATTTGGTTTGGTTTCCTTGTGAAGGCTCATTCTGAGGGATGTTGGGTTAAGTTTGGACAGCAGAGAGAGGAAGAGAGCTCTCCTGGGTCCTCACATGCAGAGCCGGTAAATCAAGAGTTAACTGTGATTAACCACAAGTTTCATTGTCACACCCAGGCCTGACTACAGACATGCTGGATTAAGACCTAACTTCAATAGAAGCTGTGTAACAAAGAGAACACATCACACCACAATCTAAACAAAGTCACTGACATCTATCAGTCTGAAAGACTTACATTTGGAGTCTATTGTGATTGGTGATTTTTCCTCAGTAATGACAAACACGTCATTGTCCAGAGCAAATACCCAGGAATAAAAGCTGCTTTGTTTGTTCTCACTCAGGTGTGTCTGTGTTGTATCTGAGTCAAAGACAAGTAATCTATACATCTCACCTGACTGCAAGCTGATGATGCCAATGCTGTTACCGTGGCAGAATCCAGTTTATCAGGTTTACAGACAGACGGACCAAAACTGTAAGAGTCACGTAACAGGAGACAACTAAGCTGTAGTGTTTGTCAATGTGCAATAGAGTTTTGGCTGTCTACATCCCACTAATGACAATATTTCATTTCTATTCCTATTTATATATTCTGTATTTATATATGTGTCTATATATGCTATATTTATGCTTATGTTCATATTGTCGGGGCTCTGCTGTTGGAAACTGAATTTCCTGGAGTAACACACCTGAGGGATAAATAAAGTTTTATCTATCTACATTTATTGTATATAATAGTGTTTCAATAGTACTTTATGTACCTGAAACCATTAAAGTGTCCTCTCTATCCTTCAGCACACAGCAGAAGATTCAGATCTTCTCCTCAGCTGAGAAGTTGTTGGCACTAAGGATTTATATGACATCTTTCAGTGAATCCCACAGGCTGAGTTCTTCTCTCTTTGCCTTACTGTTTGCTGTCTCTGAACCAAAAGTGCTCCAAGTCACATTATCATGTTCTCAGCCAGTGGTGTGACTGGTGTGGGGACAGGTGAACCAGTCTGACTGAAGCTGGGAGGTGTGAGATTATTCTGTTATCATATGTTACCTTATATCTGTAATCAAAGTAGTTGAATTATGATACTGCTGTAGATCATATTATACCCCTTAATATAGAGTGTGTGATCAGTATGTAGTTTTAGTTTGCATTATACTTCTGACTTAAAAGAGTGTGAAAATCATTAGATCTATTTGATTGACCTGTATTACTCGACACTGTTGAATGTGTTACACTGTTTCTTGACTGCTGAATCATGAAGAGAATGTTGTGTGCAGAGGACCTTGTGCCGATAATAGAAGAGACGACCACATTCCATACCCCCACCTTTACAGAGAGCAGAAAGACAGGGAGCCGAGGTCATAACTTAGGCGCCGTAAGAGAGAAAACATGTGAATGTTTAGGCTTTTTATGACTAGGTGGGGGCCACTAGGGGCTATAAAAGGCTGAGTAACCCGTCACCATTTTGAGACTTGCTGTGACCCTCTGCAGGCAGGTCTCCCCATCATGATGGTTCTTATGCTCTTAAGTGTTGAATTATATGGAAATAAAATATTGTTGATTGAGCATTTATACACCCAGTATTGTCCTTCCTTCAGCCCAAAGATTAAAAGAACTGGGAGATTTTAACAGAGGTGAGGACTTCATTTGTAGGTATGAAAATGCAACAGCACCACTGATGGTTTTCACTATTATTTTTTATCTCGTTTGTCCTGAAGCGGACCTGTTTAATGTTTAGACACACCTGTAATGTGGTCGTCTAGCTGAATATCATTAAGGAGCAGCCACATGTATAAAAAAAAAGATAAAACAGCTTCGGTTTTGTACCAGCTTGTATCAAACTGGAGTTTGTCTGTACTGGATCTGAATTCATTGTTGTCCCTCCAACAGCGACACAGCGATCCGGCTCACGGATTGGTGATGACGACCTACTGAGCCTGCTAGCAGCAGGTTAGGGTCAGGAGGTCAAAGGTCAGAGCGCCTGTGGGTCTTCATGTTTCTCTCTCACCGCATATCCAAACCAACATCATGACCAGCCGCTTTTACAGCTGTGGCTCCAGCAAACATCAGCTGATACTGGAAAGTAATATTAAATAAATTCTAACAACAGCTGATCAAGCTTAAACGTGCTGCTGTTGTTTAGCGCGACATCTGCTGGTTTCCTCTTTCTGGTACAAAGTGGGCGATAAACAAACAAGAGAGACGATCAGCTGATCATTGATCAGTTTCATGATTGAAGTAGAAATAGGAGAGGGAGGGGGAGAGAATGAAAGAAGAAGAAACAGCTGTGCAGCAAAAAACACAGAATAACTTCAGCTTTGTGTCTTTTTTTTTTCATTGTAGCTGAAGTACGGGACGAATAGCGTTCCTTTTCCCCTCAATACAGATGTATTGTAATTGGTCCAGGCCAGAGTTGATCATGACCAATTGGCTAATCCACCACCTTTCATTGTTTATACCGTTACAAAAACAAACAAACAAACATAAAAATGAAAAATCACCGGTGGGCCGATGGCCAGTCCAGCTATGCGGTCAGCTGGTGGGTAACAGGCATCTCCGAAAACATTAGAGCACTTTTGTAAATATGTGATGTCTCGATAAATCGAGCAGATATTTGAAGTTTACACAGCACCATTCTCGCATGAAAATATCTTAAACGTTTATTTTGTGACGCAGAAAGAATAATATTTCAAACTCCGCCACTCTGTGTTCCTCCGCCACTGCCTCGTTTGAGTTTTGGACGAAATGCATTCTGGGATATTGCATTTCGTCATTTCGAGCTGATTGGAGACCAAAACAGCCAATCAGATTTTTTTTGCATCCCAGTCTGTGATTGGCTGGTTTTGTGGCACAAATATAACGGTGTACAGAAAGAGTTGAGCGCGCACGGGCAGAAATGCTGAGAGCGCAAGCAACACATTGCGAGCGAGCGCAAATGCACAAACTGAGCGAGAGGGGCTGCTATTGTGTGTGTGTGTGTGTGGATAATAGCAAACACTGAAATATATTTTTTTGCACGCAGCAATGAATTTTGTTCACTCAAATTTAGCTTTTCTTCGCTCAAAATAAATTTCTCCTCAAAATGCAACACTTGCACCTGCAAATTTTTTTTATGTGCGCTCAGAATAGTGGCACAAAAATAACGCCATAACCACTCTCCTGCTATTTTGTCTGTGTGCGAGTATGTGTGCTCAGATGTGTAAATTTTTATTACCACTGTCATCTCATCAATAGCCTATTTGTAAAAGATCTCTGTTCATAGTTTATTTGGATTTTAAGACTGTAGTTGGACAGTTTTATTTTTGGACTGATGTTAAAATTCTTGCTGATGGTTTCTGTCGAGGTGTTGTACTTGACATCCGCCATTTTGGATGTGATAAGCAGTAGAGAGCACGTTCAGAAAGAGAAACCAGAAAGAGAACCTTTTTTAGTAATAACTTTCCTGTTTCATATAGAAGAATGTGAAAAACAACAACAACAAACAGGATAACAACTTTAATTTACTTGAATTTTTAAAATCACCAGCATCTATTGAAACAATATTTGATCATTTAAAAATTTTTTTTCATTTTCTCTTCCTAGTTACTTCTTTGTCATTCTCTTCATTCTCCTTGTCACCTTATGTCTCACTCCTTAACTGAAGTTAGAGTTCTAACATAAGAAATCCTACATGAACATCCTTTTTTAATCTCTGTATTGTCACAGTTAGTTATTATCATCAGATCAGACATGCGACCCTCTGGACAGCTAACAAGAGACAGCTAAACAACAGCATAACCTTACAAGCTAACGTCATGCCAGCTAGCGTTAGATGTTAGCATCCGAAAACTTTTAACTACTTTCCCTCTGATCACCAGTTTGATTACATCCTCACATCACAAGTTTATTGTGATGTGTGAGTCTGCCCACATTAGATCCAACCAAGATTCAAAAAAGTTTCAATAACAGCCAGGAATAGTGGCAAACATGAGCTGATGGCAGCTATCACAGTCAAAATCAGCAGCGCTTACAGCTGGAAATTAATGGATATCGTCAACAGTTCACCTCAGTATCATCATCATTAATCAGAATGAGCTGCGTTGACTCATTGACAGTGTAAGGGACGATACACAGACGTGTCAATATCAAAATGTAATAAACCCACGATCTCCCGACCACTATGTCGATCTGAGACAGCAAGACTGAGACAGTGAAACCAAGACAAGACCGAGACCAAGACCAAAGTCCGTCGAGACCAAGACAAGACCAAGACCACGTAAAAGTGGTTTCGAGACTGGTCTCGAGACCAAGACCGGTTTCGAGACATCCAACTCTACTCACTCATCCAGTCATGCACTGCGGTCTCATAAGGAAACTCAGCTTTTTAATATAAAGTTTTTCTTCTTCTCGAATACAAATATTTTTAAAGTATTTGTTTGAAATAAGTATTCATAAAAAACATGTTATTTGTGTCTTTCCGAATAGAGATTGACAGACCACGTGACTTTCGTGCATTGCTTTGTGGGTACCTGTGGCAACAAAATCAAAACACTGCATGAAGCACTAGTATTTCCAGCACCGGTAATCATTAATTCTGCAGTTTTAATCCCTACTTGCATTTTATTTGTCCCAAAAACAGTTATGTACAAAACGACGGAGAACACGGCAGGTCTGTACAAAGACAGACTTGACGAAAAGGCAAAAAAAAAGGACGAGGAAAAAATCAAAGGAGTGAAAGGGTCAGACCCATACAAGCATACAGAGTGGAGTAAGGACGTCAGCGTGCTGCCCAACTTTCATCATGGACATATTTATTATTATATGGTCCTAAGTGTGAGTGTATGCACTTCACATTTATTAACTGCAGATCCCTGCAACAAGCCCAGGTCCAGTTTACTTTGGTGATTTGGACTATTCCATTTCACAGCTGTTGTTACATTTTGTTTCCCTTTATCTCCTGTACAGGCAAACGCATCTATTTGTCGTTTCAGGTTGTAGTGTTACACAACATTTTCAGATCTAATAGAAATAAAATGAGTGTTTCGTAATTCATTCAATTTATTGTCTTTATTTATAACTGGCATTATTGTTTCATTCTATTATAGAATCTTACAGGAAAGAGGCAACATTGTATTCCATCATGCTTTATTAGCTGCTTCAGTTTTGCAAAAACATTGCAAAACAACATACTGGAAAACAGTTGTTCATAACTTGATGGCTTCAATACAACCCTTGGGCACATATATGCGGGACGTTTCGTGGCTGTTTTGATATCGCTCTCTCTCTTAACCGATCAAATCTCGCTGTGGTAGCAGCTTTAAACTCGGTATGACCCAGGTTGATAGAGGGTGCCCAGTCTGGATCGCATTCCAGCATTTTGTAGACTGGTTCTCTTACAAAACACAACAAACATTAGCCTGCAAAGCAACAGTGAACAAAGCAGCATAGCGCAACGAATTCAATTCAAATCAATATAAGACTTATTTGTATACTATATCAACAATTATGTTATGACAAATTACGTAATAACTACAAAAGAAGACGTACCTTTGTGGAAATGCTTGGAGCAGACTAACATGTGAGCTGGAGTGTTCTGGACGTTATATTTGGTCTTGGAATGGCTGCAATCCAGGCCATCCGTCGGCTCTTTGTTACTTCAGAAACATGGCTTGAACATGTCTGTGAACATGGCTTGAACAATTTCTCTTCCACGACGTAATCCGATAAAAAACAATCTCTTTACCCGTCGGCTTCCCGTGGCTGTCATGCAACCGGCTATTGCAGTTAATAATACAACAGCTTCTTGCCATTTTTTGTTTCTTTTTATCGCTCTGTGACTGTTTTCATGTGAAAGCCTGCATGCGCTAGTACCACTTGCCACTCGTTCCCAGAATCCTTTGCAGTTTTACCCCAGAATGACGTCACATTTTCAATCTCTATACTGTATTGGGGTTCGGCTCCACCCCTAGTTTGTTCATATATATATATATATATATACATATGTATATATATAAAAAACACCCAGCACGCCCCTACGGGCGGTTTATCCTTCAAGCTCGGGTCCTCTACCAGAGGCCTGGGAGCTTGAGGTCCTGCGCAGTATCTTAGCTGTTCCCAGGACTGCGCTCTTCTGGACAGAGATCTCCGATGTTCTTCCCGGGATCTGCTGGAGCCACTCGCCTAGCTTGGGAGTCACCGCACCTAGTGCTCCGATTACCACGGGGACCACCGTTACCTTCACCCTCCACATCCTCTCGAGCTCTTCTCTGAGCCCTTGGTATTTCTCCAGCTTCTCGTGTTCCTTCTTCCTGATATTGCTGTCATTCGGAACCGCTACATCGATCACTACGGCCGTCTTCTCCTGTTTGTCTACCACCACTATGTCCGGTTGGTTAGCCACCACCATTTTGTCCGTCTGTATCTGGAAGTCCCACAGGATCTTAGCTCGGTCATTCTCCATCACCCTTGGGGGCATCTCCCATTTTGACCTCGGGACTTCCAGGTTATACTCGGCACAGATGTTCCTGTACACTATGCCGGCCACTTGGTTATGGCGTTCCATGTATGCCTTGCCTGCTAGCATCTTGCACCCTGCTGTTATGTGCTGGATTGTCTCAGGGGCATCTTTACACAGCCTGCACCTGGGGTCTTGCCTGGTGTGATAGACCCCAGCCTCTTTGGATCTTGTACTCAGAGCTTGTTCTTGTGCTGCCATGATTAGTGCCTCTGTGCTGTCTTTCAGTCCAGCTTTGTCCAGCCACTGGTAGGATTTCTGGATATCAGCCACCTCCTCTATCTGCCGGTGGTACATACCGTGCAGGGGCCTGTCCTTCCATGATGGTTCCTCGTCTCCCTCCTCTTTCTTGGGTTTCTGCTGCCTGAGGTATTCACTGAGCACTCGGTCAGTTGGGGCCATCTTCCTAATGTATTCTTGGATGTTCGTTGTCTCATCCTGGACTGTGGTGCTGACACTCACCAGTCCTCGGCCCCCTTCCTTCCGCTTAGCGTACAGCCTCAGGGTGCTGGACTCTTTGTTACCATCCGACTACACTTCTCCAGCCCGAATGACATCCCGATGTCATTGCTGTATAGCCTGGTAGTGTGGATCAGTGAATCGATGTCTCGTTCACTCTTGGCATACAGCTTGATGTCATCCATGTACAGGAGGTGGCTGACAACCGCTCCGTTTCGTAGTCGGTATCCGTAGCCAGTCTTGTTAATGATCTCACTGAGGGGGTTCAGGCCTATGCAGAAAAGCAGTGGGGACAGAGCATCTCCTTGGTAGATCCCGCACTTGATGGTGACTTGTGCTATGGGCTTGGAGTTGGCCTCTAGTGTTGTACGCCACATCCCCATTGAGTTCCTGATGAAGGCTCTTAGGGTCCTGTTGATCTTGTACAATTCTAGGCATTCCAGTATCCAGCTGTGGGGCATTGAGTCATAGGCCTTCTTGTAATCAATCCAGGCTGTGCACAGGTTGGTCAGTCTGGTCTTGCAGTCTCGGCTGACTGTTCTGTCTACCAGTAGCTGTATACCAGTAGATGTATATATATCTATCTATATATATCTATATATATATATATATATATATATATATATATACATACATACATATACATATACATTCCTGGCTTGTGTAGCCACTAGGTAACAAAAGCTCAACGCTGCACCTAGCATCCTGGAGCACTTCTGTTGTGTTTTGTACGTGTTTTGGAGTCTGTACATTAGGACTGGGCGATATGGCCTAAAATCCATATCACGGTATAATTTGAAGCATGTGCGGTAATGATATATATCGCGATATATTCTTTTCTTCTGTATAACGTATTTTACACACTGAAAATCCTTTAATTTTCTCAAAAAACAACAGTGTGCCTTATGTATGAATTCTGGTTGTGCTTACTGACCTCGAACCGATTTGATGTGGTACACAGAAATCTGTCAAAAACGTTTTAGTACGACTTTGGTAAGCTATGAAGGTGCACCGCTTGATGGATTGTTGGAGCATTACGTCTACCGTAGTCAAGAGCCTCGCGGAGTAATCTGGGTCCTAAACTCCGTCAGCTTCAGGTCCCAAAGTCAAACGAACACTGATAGTTAAAAACTGTCTAAATTCTTTCATCTTTAATAAAATGATCGTCGTTGCTGCTTTACCAGGAGTAACAATTAAGTTAACATCCAGACATCCATGAAAACAGAAGCACAGTTTTTGGCTTTCCCCATATTCCAAAAGTGCTTCGTCTCTTTGCTATTACTATGGCCAGTGTTAAGGGTCCGAAATTGAGGATGAGAGTAAAACAATGATAGTCCAGAAAAGGTCGTTCAAACAATTGATTTTAATGAATGCACGCAGCGTGGAGAGGTGCAAACTGCAGAACAGTTGTACATCTCTGCCCAAAATACACTCTAGATTGCTTTTATAACATCAGGGTATTGTAACGCCCCTTCTTGCGTTTACAAGCACATAATTTGCATGTACAGAACATTCATGTATTTTAAGAATTAACTGCAACATAGAGGTTCCTCCTTGTGGCATACTCTTAAGAATATGGTGATGATCTAAGGCCTTTGAGGTCACCATGGACTGGACATCCTTACGTCACCTGTAACTAAGCAAACTCAAATGCAACAAGAAGCTGAATACATTCAGGCCTTTGCTCAGCTACTTTTTTTTACTGTAACAATATACTCAGCATATGAGTTATGATATATATATATATGTTTAACTCAATCATTTTAAAGTAGTTATAACTGCACCTGTAATAAACATGTTAATATTTGATTATGATAACCCCTATAATATAAATTATAACATAATGCCAGCAGCTTCAATAAACACTTTGATGAAATGATAATTACTGCAATGATAAGATGATGGTTATGTAAAATAATCCCTGTAATTCCACACCAGGCATAATTTACAGATGATATTGCTTGCAGCCGCTGCAATGCTTTTGACCAAAACAGGCGCAGCTTGATGACACCATCAACATGCGCTATCGCGGTAGAGCGGTATAGTCAAAATCTCTACCATTGGCTAAATTTATATCGTTTCTACCGTATACCATTTATAGTGCCCACCCCTATTGTACGTGTTTTGGAGTTTGTACTTGTTTTGGAGTTTGTACTTGTTTTGGAGTTTTTACGTGCTTTGTCTCTAGGGGCCACCGTAAATATACTTTTATTTATTCACTCCACATAAAATGTAATAAATAAATCATATAATACAAAAACCAACTACTTACATTTCAACTTTTAACTATTTAAATTTTCAGTTTTCCTTTCAAACAAATTTAAAGTGAAACAACACAAAACACTGCAAACCACAACACAATTAAATATAAATTAAAATATGAAAACAAAAAGAATTAACTGGCGTCGCAGATTAACTGGCTTTGGTCAAACAGATGTGTGGCAGTCTTGCGTTTCAGGAGCTGCTACCAACAAACCAGCAAAAAAATGCAAAATGTGTCATCTGTGACACTTGTGAGGTTATCTCAAACACATTCCGTCAGTCTTGATGTTGTTGAACAACAAAATGTTTAAAAATGTCGCGAGTTTACCTGGTAAAATTCTCATGCGCGACGCGATCGCAAAAACAGCAAACAAGTAACACCACGCCAATGTTGTTCACAGGACAGCAATAGTAAACGATCGGGAGAATCTTGTCATCCTTATCGTCCCCCTCGTACGTTTTATTACTCTGATTTCAGCGTTTTTGCTTCACAACTAAAGCGTGCAGCTTACTTTGTGTGCACTAACATGGACTCGAATCAACCAGCGCCACCTCTGGCCAAGTGCCACAGCCTACAGCCAGATCAACTTGTGACACACATCTGCACCACGTTTGAATTCGTTTACTCTCGCTGTCCTGTTCAACATGTGTAAATGTGCACACTGCTGTTTGCCCCACGTGATGCTGCAGGATCTGTTAACATGATGGTAACATCTGTTCTAACAGCAGCTGTCACAGAGTGTTTGTTAAACGCCTCTCTGGGTGTTTCCTTCCTGTTCGAAGTTTACTTTCACTTCCTGAACTTCGTGTCTCTGACTGATGCTGATCGTCTCCGTGTGAAGCTCCGTGTTAAGGTAATGTTAGCAGTGTGTAATGTTTTCCTGGCTAACATCAGCTGTGTGCAGCTTAGTTCCAGCACAAACAGCACAAATCTGCCGCTCCATAGTTCACGGTAACGGACTCACAGCTGGACCAACGAGGCCGAGTGTGTCCGCCATGACCTGTTAGTGTGTGATCAGAGTCTAAATGAGAGCAGCAGCAGAGTTAGCTGATGATCAGCAGCTGAACTCAGAGTCGTTGTTACTTCCTGATGACTGAAAGCAGCTTTTCCTGCCTCCATCAGTCTGTGGAGAAGGTGGAGGGAAGCCGCTGCTCTCCTGTCACTGACTCTCTGAATGTGGCCTGAGCTCGAGTGCAGAGACTATGAGCTCTGAGTCTTTAGACTCACAGACTCACAGAGAGTCACAGCTGGTTTGATAGATTATTATTGATCACAGGTGGAGTTTAGACGCAGATTAAACATGTAAAACTCTGATTTTATAAGAACTGCATCACAAAGAGTTGGCTTCGCTCCAACAGGAAGTGATGTTTCCACCACAGAGAGTCATGTGACTGTTTCCTCCAGCAGACTGTTGGCTGATAACCGCAGCTGCTAACCAGTGTAGAAACACAGAGAGCTGTAACGTCACAGTAAGAGGACCGTTTGGTTTATGAGGACCGCGGCTGCACACAGGAGACTCATTACCATCAGAGCTACTGTAACACTGGATCAGAGTTATTAAACATCTGTCTGTGACTTAAAGATTATATTTCAGTAGAAGTCACATCTTGACTTTATTATCCTTTAAGTCTTATTGAGATTTAAGTCTCATTTCCAGGACAGACCATCTGTCGTCATGGCAGCAAAAACGGTTTAATACTGTTTATTTCTCAATGAGGTTAGTATTTAGAAATATGAAAACTCTAACTTTTGTCCTCACGGTCTCATAATATATTTACTTATTTGCTATAAACAGTAGAATATATATATTTGACCAATAAGAACAAAGTAGATAAAAATCAGACCTGGGTCATGATCTCAGCTCTAGCTTTAATGTTAACGTCAGCCTGAGGTTTCCTGAGTCTGTGTCGTTAATCAGAGTTTAACATCAGGATGATGACTCATCGTTTCCCCATCTGTCTGCTCTGTTATACATAATCTATTCATACTGCACTTATATTACAATCCAAACTAGGACTGGGCGACATATCGAGTTTTTAAATATATCGATATATTTTCATACGAGATATGAGATGTTACAATATCGTTTATATCGATATAGTCTATGTTACGTTATAATTACACTTGTGGAGCCGCAAGTTTGCCTCTCTTTCGTCCACTTTTGTCTCTACACAACATTACTCTGCCTCGCCTCTCTCCTTCACTGAACACAACTCCCCCTCCCCCATCGCTTCACCTACAGGCAACGACAAGATGGACACGGCAGCTATCAAAGAGGAGCTGGTCGGTAAAAAGAAAACATTTGGAGATTACTATTTTAGTGCTGTCAGTGTAACGTTAATGCCCTAACTGCATTAACGGGGCAAATCTCCGTTAACGAGTTACCGCGGATCGTGGCGTCAACACATTAACGAGCTAACCAGGCTAACGCGTTGACACCCAGAGTAAAATCCTTTCATTCTCTGAAAAATCAACAGTGCGCCTTATGTATGAATTCTGGTTGTGCTTACTGACCGCGAACCAATTTTATGTGATACACAGCGCTCAGAAACCTTTCGAAAAATGTTTTGGCACGACTTTGGTAAGCTACGGAGCTGCACCGCTTGATGGATTGTTGGAACATTACGGCTACCGAGGAGCCTCGCGGAGTAATACGTACTCTGCTTCAACGTAATATTACCGTACTGTGTGTGTATAAGGACCACAAATGGCACCTGTTCAGAGACACGGTTACAAAGAGGATTTCAAACTCCAGGCTGTCAGTCACGCAGTAGATGCTCAGCGTCTTTTTAGTTTACATTTTGACTGCACAATTGTGAGCTTTTTGTTATGCACAAAACAACATTGTTTTATTTTATTTATGGAGCATTATTATTTAATAAATGCTAATAATTTATTTCTGAGTAATTTTTTCTTGTACATCTATGCTGTATGTTAATAAAAGTGCCTGTGTGAGATTTGGGACACAGCTTTGACTAAGAACTCTCTTTTTGTTCTTACTTTATAGCTTTTAAAAAAATATCGAGATATATATTAGTGATGGGATTTCCGGCTCTTTTTAGAGAACCGGCTCTTTCGGCTCGACTCACTAAAAAAAGCCGGCTCTTTCGGCTCCGAACCGGCTCTTCAGGTTGTTTTGTTGCTTTAATTAATTTATTATTACAATAATATAAAATTATGCACAAAAGTAATTACTAATGTAAAAAAAGTGGTTTTATTTATATATGTTTATATATAAATATATACAGTGGCCCCTAGAGACACGTACAAACTCCAAAAAGCACGTACAAACTCTAAAACACATTTCTAGCGTTAACTGAACTTCCAAAACAGAGCTACCTAGATCACTTAAATTACACAATTGAAAGCATATGTATATTGTTTGTGTATTTATACACAAGCACTCATATATATTCAAATAATTAAAAAAAAAAAAGTTCATTTACCTCTAACTACCACACACCGGTCGTTGGTACTTGCTGGCTTGTGTAGCCTCTAGGTAACAAAAGCTCAACACTGCGCCTAGCATTCTGGAGCACTTCTGTTGTCTTTTGTACATGTTTTGGAGTTTTTACGTGCTTCTGAGGCTACGTCCACACGTATACGGGTATTTTTGAAAACAGATTTTCCGTTTTCGTTTTAAAAAATAATCTCGTCCACATGTAAATGCAGAAATGAAGGAAAACGCTGCTAGGAGCATGCCAAAGCAACAGGTGCCGATATATTCCTAAACATGTAGAAATGTTGGCCAATCAGAAGTCTAGAAGCCTCGGTGGGAAATAGTAAACAAAGATGGGGCGTAGAAGCAGAACCGAGTCGTATGTGTGGAGGGACAGTAACTGTGTGTGTATATGTAAGCATTTAAACACTGCAGAGAGTACAGTTAACAGTAACAGTATTGTAGAAATTAATTTCACCGAAACAAAACGTGGCGCAAAAAGGCGCACATCTTTGACGCTGCGTTTTCTCCGTTTTCCTCATCCACGCGTAAATGCAAAAACGGAGTTTTCGAAAATATCCACCCTGACAGGTATTTTTTAGAAATCTCCGTTTTCAAAAATACCCGGGTACGTGTGGATGTAGCCTGAGTTTTTATGTGTTTTGGAGTTTTTACGTGCTTCTGAGTTTTTACGTGTTTTGTAGTATGTACTTGCTGCTTTGTCTCTAGGGGCCACCGTATAATACAAAAACCAACTAGTCACAGTTCAACTTTTAACTATTTAAATTTTCAGCTTTTCCTTTTAAACAAATTTAAAATGAAACAACACAAAACACTGCAAACCACAGCACAATTAAATATAAATTAAGATATGAAAAAGAAGATACATATTCTCTGTCATATGGGCCTGCATGAATAAACTTTCTGAATCCTTTATCATCTGCAACTGAAAATAGTTGTGGATGATTACTATACCTTTTTAATGTGACGTTGTTGTCCCTGGCTCTCTTTCTCTCCCTCCCGCTCTGTTCCTCTGCTACTGCGACTGTAACTACCGCCGCTCCCCCGTCTGCCCAGCGCAAAGCACAAGGCTCGCGTGTGGAGTGAAGCGGAAAAAAAAGTGCGAGAGAGAGGGTGAGAGAAAGAAAAGAAAAAACCCCACGGCTCGCGATAAGGAGCCGGCTCACGTCGTTCACTTCAAAGATACGGCTCTGAGAGCCATTTCGTTCGCGAACGACCCATCACTAATATATATCATATATCGCCATCCAGCTAAAGAATATTGAGATATGAATTTTGGGTCATATCGCCCAGTCCTATTCCAAACTAACAGCTGACATTTAACTAGAAAAGATGTGAAAGAAATTAATCACATATTAAGATAATACTCAAATAATCATATAGTTTAGTATTTGTTGTGGCATATTTTCAATAAACTTAGACAGTGCCATGACATTGAACACATACTTACCTCAACAAAACCATGTTTAATGTCCTGGATGTTTGTAGTTTGAAGGAAGGAAAAAAGACATGATGAGTCAGTCTGAATGTTTTCAGTGAAGATCTGTAGAAAAATAACAGTGAAGCCTTTCATTTCTCAGTACAGGGTGGAGTTTGTGGTGCAGCATGTAGGACAGTGTGTAGATGGAGGCAGCAGCTCTGTAGGTGGACACTTAATTTTGGACTGATGGAAAGATTATTGCTGATGTTTCTGTTTCACCTGTGTTGTTACTTGTGTTGTTGCCGCCGTGTGTCTGCTGCTGTTGACCTAAAGCGTTTGTATTTGCATGTTTCACTCGCTCCAGTCACCACAGAGAGCATGGTACAGATGTTCCTTTATGGAGTGTTTGTGCTACGATTATTGAGCATTTCCATAACAGTGACTTTGATTAGTGGGTTACAGCTGATAGGCAGAGCCACAGTAGGCTTTTATTGTGACTCAGGTTGCAGGTTACTTATAATTCAGTTTGTTAAATATATTTAATGAAGTTTGAATATGTAATCTGCCTGTGTAGTTCATTTTTGAACCTGTGCAGCCTTTGGATTTGTTTGTTTAAACTATCTTTACAGTCCACTTACACTCATACAAACAGCAGCTTCACTGCATTTAGTTCATGTTTGTGTGTTTAGACACAATCACTGCTGTGTTTTAGTGTCTCTGCTGGAACTACACAAAACTCCTTCTTTCATCCAACAATAAGAGGATGTTAGAGACACAGGGGCACCTTCACCTCTAGGGCTGGGCCATATTATACCGTTTACGGTAATACTGGTACAATGTTAGGCAACGATAAGAAAATGAAATATCGCGATAGAATATGGGTAAAACACGCATGCGCAGTGCCTTTGTTTTCATACGCACATAGCTGAAAAAGCATGGCTGCAACGGATAATGAGAAGGGAGAAAGCGGATCGTTGAGTGAAACAGATGAACCAGAATTAGTTTGTAAAAATGGTGCCACTTCAGTGATGTGGAACTGGTTTGGTGTTTGTCCGTCAGATACACAACAAAGCACATTTTTTTTGTAGAACATGCAAGCGGGCCGTTGTTATTGCCGTGTTTGTCGGACTAAGGCGCTTGTAAATCTGGGAGTAATCTGGGTCCTAAACTCCGTCCGCTTCAGGTCCCAAAGTCAAACGAACACTGTGGCATCACTGAGAGTTAAAAACTGTCTAAATTCTTTCATGTTTAATAAAACGATCAGCATTGCTGCTTTACCAGGTGTAACTATGAAGTTTAACATCCAGGCATCCATGAAAACAGAATTTATTACACTTAACGGAGTTAGAAGCTAGCAGGAAGTTAGCGGAAGTTAGCTCGCTAGTTTCGCTAGTTACCTAAGCATAATATTAGTGATGCGCGAATCACGAACGAATCGTTCAATACTCGAGAATCACTTTACTGACTCGTGAATCATGATTCACAAGCCCAACTGACTCACTGACTCATCCCTGTTGCTGTTAGCAAGCTAATTTCATTAGTAGAAATATATCTAGCTTATAATTAAAGTTGTGGAGAAAAACACAACATCCAGTATCTTAACAAAAACATTTCTGCTCTGAACTGGAAGAAAAAACCCTGAGTAGAAGCTCACATCAAGACAGTAGCTCCTCACTTCACAGTAGCGTCGCTCTGCTAACATGCTAACAGCACATTTGAGCTACTCACCCCCTCCTTTCCTGCGCTGAATCATAGGGGCAACCAATGTTAATGGAGATTACCGCCCCCTGGCTCACAGCTCAGTGGACGTTTAGATGAGAAAATATATATTTGACACATTTAAGGAAAATACTAATAAAATAAAATAAATAAAATAAGTTTTTGCTCTTTTTTGCTTTATAAAATTTCTTTTAGAATCACTCATCTTAGCAGTAGGATTTACATGAAAAGAGAAACAAATTAAGTTTGAGTGAAAATGTAAATTTTTTTTGCACTCTCTGGTCAACTGACTCAGTGACTCAAATGACTCAAAAAACCCGATTCACTTTGGTGAGTGACTCATTAAAACTCGATTCAGTAAAAAGAATCAAATTTACCATCACTACTAGGGCAGGGCGATATGGCCAAAGATGTATATCACGATATATATTTGAAAATTTGCGATAACGATATAACTGACGATATAATTTCTGCGAGACAAAGTACAACTCCACAACTTTACTAGCACAAAAAACCCCGTCCATTTATTTTACTTGAACAAGCAGCTGTTTTTTATGTGCATTAAAGCTATATAAACATTTAACAGTGCAAATGCAAATTCCTTGCTGAAAGTTTAACCAAAAAACATTTCCAGTAGAAATGGGCTGACATATCCTGAGCATAACCATGTATAGAACATTAAACTGCAGTGTGCCAAATAAAAAAGTCAAATGTGTATTTTTTGGACCATAAGGTGCACGGGATTATAAGGCACATTAAGCGAAACAAAGCAGTCAGATAAATCAAACTTTATTCAACTCATACTTCTTGCTTCCTCCACTTCCGTACCATTGATTCATTAATGCTGTATTCTATCACAGCTGCTCTATTCCCATGTTGTTGCAGTATATTAATGACTAACCTCGTATTGTGGATGGATTATCTCAGTTGTTCTCCTGACTGAAGTTTGGTCCGTTTACAGCATCCTGCCATGCGATTGCATTTGTCTCTAACCATCAGGAACCTTCACGTTAACTTTTATTGAGTGGAAAAGTGTTAGCATTCATCCTCCAGCTTCACTGTGTTTATGTTATGCTAACATAGCTGTGTCACTAGCGATCACATAGCACATCATTATCATTATATACCACCTAGCCCAACTTCAGTAACCCTACAAACGTCACTGCTGTTTAGTTTCCTGTCTTCATTTATGTTGAAAGTGATAGCAGAGCTGTACGTTTGATTTTTTTCAGAACTGAAATGTGCACATGAATGATTTGTGTTTCCTCTGCAGGTGAAGGTAGAAAGTGTGTGTGAGCTGAATTGAGCAGCATGGATCAGTGTGAGGACAGAGAGGAGGGAGTCCCTCCCTCTAAAAGCACTCTGTGTGGGGAACATGAGAGCCAGACCAAAGCTCAGAGGTGAGATGACCATCTCTGACTGTCCATGACTCTTCTCCATGTCACAACTCAGCACTCACATCACTGCTCCATCATTATTCACAGGAACCCACCTGGACCTCCACCCAGCTCTGTGTCCTTACAGAGTGACTGGTCTAAAGATGCTGATATTGACTTTAAATCAGGCGTGTGTCATCCTGCAGAGAGGTAATGTGTGTGTAAATGTTGTTGTGACTCAGTGTTTGTGAATAAATCCTCCATCATGTTTAATGTCAGCTCAGCTCTGTTTCACACACATTTCTATGTTCATATGTGCAGCGCTGTGTGTTGGAGTGTTTCCACAAACACAGCAGATACTCAGAGATTATTTTTAGGAAGGGGAGATGTTCTCAAACTCTCTGTCCTAAAACTCTTCACTCAGTCTGATCCCCACTTCCTGCTCCTCAGCAGTGCTGCCATGTTCATCAACCAGGACAGAAATGAACTGAACTGTTGTTTCCTCATCAACTTCTTTCTGTCTGCTGATCTGTAGTGAATAAAAGTGAAACGTGTGTGAAAATGCAGCTGTTAATAAACCAGTTTAGTTTGTTAGATGAACGTGTGAATGTTGCAGTGTGCTGTTAAACAGTAACATAGTAACTGTGACGTGTCCTGATCTGACAGTAGATCATGTTTGTGTTCTTGGTCACATCACACAGGTCAGCTGTTCACACAGTGTTCAGCTTTATAGGCTGGAACAGTTTGGAATAATACTGGGAATAATGGTTCTTATATAGAGCTTTTCTCCTCTGAGCACTTTGACACTCGCCTCATTCACACATTTATACGAGTGTGTTTCCTCTTTTCCTGTGAGTTTCTATATAAATGATAACACACTGTTAGTGGCTCACACTGCGACTGCATCTTTCATTGTTAATCTCACCTTCAGTGTCACACAGACAGGATCTGATGAGCTTCTTGTTCCTATAATGAAGTGACTGATGAAGAAAGCTCCTTTCTATGGAACGCCAGGACTGCCATAATGAATTAATTAAATACATCATTAAATAATTAATTAAAATTGGAAATAATTAATTAAAATGGGAAATAATTAATTAAATAAATTTTTTAGAAGGCGTTTCTGCACACCAACAACCGGCATGTTGAAACTAACAGAACTGAAATTTGGAAAAACCCTGTTTGTGTGTCACCAAATACCGTTTTAATATTTTTTTAGCCGAGAATGTAGCGGTTTAATCTTCAGATGTCTGGTGGGTTTGTCAAGATAGAACCTCTTTGCAAAAGTGCTTCGATGATTACACAGTAATCACAGCTGACACTGACTTCATTTACTGAGGTTATATTTATCGGTTTTTTTATTCCTGATGTTCTTATGTGTCCTACGTGTTTCAGTTGCCAATTCTGAATTATAACTATCATTAAAAACATGTTCAAGGAGGAGAGAGAGCAAATAAATTCGATTAACAGCTGATCTTTGGGTTTTTGTTCAATAATCAGCGTGACCTGTGTATAAACGTATAAAAGAGAAAACGTTGGTGTTTCCGTCATGTAGTAACTGCTAGATTTAACTGTACAAAGGTGGTTCGACACTATGAAACACATACAGACTTCATGATGTTGGGCTGATGTTTTTATTGTGAATATTAATCATGAGGGTAAACGGCCCTGTACACCACGGAGCAAGATCAGCATATCCACGATATCTTCAGCTCTCTGAGTTAACCCAGAGTTTCCCGGCTGACTAATCTAACGGTCATCTACGAATATGTCACGGGTCATATCAATATGATTTTACAGAAAAGCATCCTTATTACTGCCAACTATTCCAGAGACGTGGAAATCTACAGCATAAAGAACACAAAAATATAGCAGTCTAACGCAACACTGTAACAGAGATGAACCGTCAGTTTGTCGCAGATCAAAGTGGAATAAAAGTGATTGGTTGAACAGGTGTTCATGATCTGTGTTATCTGCATTTTCATCAGCGTAACAGACTCAGCAGCAGATTAAAATAACAGTTATACATTTAATAAATCACCAAATTAATACATGAAACGATCAAACCTGTTCTGACAATTTGAGTTTGTGTTCCCTCAGCTGCAGACTCGCTGCTGTTTAAATGTTTGAGAGGAAGATTAGATATAAAGCAAACGTCAAACATAGACTCAGTCTGCGTTCACATTTGATATGAGGCCAGGACGTTTAGTGGCTGTGTCCTGTTTTAAGATCATACATGTAAAATTGTTGTCTGACCTCCGTCAATCCAGCCGCTCAGAGTCCGTGGTTACCATGGTTACTGCATAAGCAGCTATAATGTAAACATTACGCAGCATGGGTGTTTATGTTTTTCATTACGAAAGAACTGTCTGAATGGTTAACTGACGTTAACTTGGATAAATTATAGTTAAGGAGTATCACAGATAACGCCCACGGAGCTGTGTGACTGTTCACCACTACACTGAAATCAGTAGGCTATTACTGAAATACACGTGCTATATCATAAACTATGATACAAATAGGGAGGTCCTACTAACATGTTTAGTTTTAAAGGACACCTTCCTGCCTTTAGTCTCATTCATGAGCAGTATTAGTTTTCTTCTAACATCCAGAAGTTTGCACGATGTGTTTCATAGTTTCTAACAAGCCTTTGACAGTTAAACATAACATGACCGAAACAAAAATAACAATAAATAACAAATTATATGTTAACCTCATTTATTTTCAGTTAAGTAAACTCTAAAAATTCTAACAGACAGCTGGTGGTTAGAATACAGTTGAATAACTATTAAAAAACAGATGATATAATATTTCTGTCCAGGTTGATGAACCTTCATGATGAACACGCTGTTGCAAACTCTGCTCCTCTCGGTGGAAATGCGCCTTCTCTTTCCTCTTTGTATAAAACATTTTAAAAGTCAGTTTAATCTCAAAATTCACTGTTAAATCCAAAACACACTAGATAAAGAAAAGCCAATGGTTCAGTCTAACACATGTGCCAGTGAACCATTAAACGTCTGTAAAACTATGCAGTTATGAAACGTAACTGTAAACGACCACGGCAGACCCAGTGGCATTTTAACCATTCTTTATTAGTACTTGACGGTTGATGCTCACAATACACATAGAGCTGCAGCTCTCCCGCTGCCCGCTCAACATCACCACAACAACAACGCCAAACATAGGACCCAGTACAATATTTAATTTGGCGGGGCATGATCGGGGATGCCGTGCAGGTGCGTCCGCCTCCTCTGCACGGCGCCGCAGGCCACGCCCCGCCACAGTAACTTTAACCTCAGCCAAACCGATTTGCTCAGTTGTAAATAAAACAGCAAAGTAAACGTGACCCGACAGACAGAACCTGAGTGAATGAAGTCCAGTGGCTGGCTGCCCAGTCAAACTGTGACTATCACCAGGTAACGTGGGCGTGTTTCTTGAATTAGCAGCAGGTGTTAAACAGCTGACAGGTGAGGAGGAGGATGCATGCAGGTAAACTGAGGACCTGTTGAGCTGATCGCTGGTGTCATTGGAAAAATGTCAGCTCGTTCTTTATGTTACAGAAGCACAGAGACACAAGACCAGGCGGAAAGAGACGATCATTCAGTGAAAACGAGAATCTGCGAATGCAACATGTGGAACACGGAGAGTGGAATATGTAAACAACCCCCCCACCGACTCATCCCTTCCCTAAAAACTAACAAACAAAAACCCAGTTAAGATGGAACACCGGGGCTGTGAGCTCGGTGCACTCTGCATGCTGACTGTTAGCAGAGCTAGTGAAATCTCTGAAAACATCTGAACACTTTTGCAAACATGTTCTATGTTGGCAACCTGACGAGACATGTGAAGATTACGCCACAACATTCGCGGCTAAAACACTGTTAAAAGTGTAGTTGGTGACAGAAAAACGGGGTATTTTCAAACTTTACACCACCACCATTGCTGCCTGTGATTTGAAATGCATTCTGGGATACCTGGCTGCCCCAAGTCCACACAAGCAATCGATTATCTAGGATCGACCTGTCTTGACTTACTTTGCACGGCAACCAATCAAATGTTAGAGAAGCTGCATGGACAGCGTTAACCGCGCCCACTTAGTGTGATGGGTGAGGTTGACAAATAAAATGATTTCAAGGTGAGAGATGAAGGGGAGAAAAGTGCCAAAATGAATTAAATAAATAAATCATTAAATAATTAATTAAAACTGTCAATAATTATTTAAATGTGTTATTAATTAATTAAATATGTCAATAATTAATTAAATGTGTCATTAATTAATTAATTAAATGTGTCATAAATATTTATTTAATTAATTATTTCTGATTTTAATTAATTATTCCCAGATTTAATTAATTATTTAATGGTGTATTTAATTAATTCATTATGGCAGTCCTGGCATTCCATACCTTTCAAACATGAAGCAGTGATCCAGCTGCTGTTGGCAGCAGGTCGACCACAGTGATGTGTCTAATCTGCAGACAGCTGGATCAATGTGACAGATCAGGAGTGCAGGATTCATTCAGAGGAGTTTACTACACCTTACTGACTCTGGTGATCTCACAGTGAGAGTGAGTGAGTTTGTTCTACAGTGTTGATGCTGAAACAGTGAAACACAGTCCTGTGTTTGAATCCTGACCTTTGACCCTGTAACAGTCATTTATTCTCTGGTCTGAGGGTCTCAGCTAGAAGATGCTGTGAGATATAAAGTGCAGCTGTAACATGTAGAGATTTGATTAAACTGGATTCTGCAGTGAACGTGAAGCTGGTGTAGTGATGCGTTCACTGTCCTCAGTGTGTGTAGGACTTTTGCTGCTGTATGTTATACTGACTGTAGATGAGACACTGCTGCATCATTTAGGCCTGAATACACTGAGCTGCAATCATGTGATCAGGAGGAAATGAGGGTGTGGATCAGCTGATCAGGACCATTGATGGGACTCTAGAAACCTTTGTAACTTGTACAAATGAGACTGAACCAGACTTCTGTTTGCTGCTTAACATTCACATGCTGATCAAAGATGAGCTCAGATTTCTATCAGAGTGTTTTCACTCAGTTATTATTGTTCAAGGTGAAGAGATGTCTCTGATAACATTGGAGCAGTTTGGAAATATGTGATGTCCTGATAAATTGAGCAGATATTTGAAGTTTACACATATTGTGTCACAGAAAGAGTAATATTTCAAACTTTTTAGCCGTGCTTCTCCTGTTTGCCACATTTGAGTTTTGGAAGAAATGCATTCTGGGATATTTGGCTGTACTAAGTCCACACCAAGTCACCACCGATGCATGCTCGATAGAAGGGGAGGAGCCAGAACACATCCAGGCATTTGGAGCGTACTTTGAATTGGAACAGTATTTGGTGTGCGACCGATGGCATTTCACAAGTCTATAATAATGCGAGTACACACAAGTACACACAAGTTACTTTAGAATCAAAGTTCAGTTAGAAAAAAATTAGAAGTCATTCAGGGAATTATGATCTTTGTGTTTTTCCAGAGTCTAAAACACAACAAAGAAGTGTCAGTGATCAGGATAACAGTGGAAGGACTCTGGAGTATCATTTGTAATATTGATCATTTTGATCTCTGACAGAGAAACTACAAATACAGATGCAACAAGTGAAGCAGCAAAAGTGACTGAACACAGCTTTTAGAGGCTAAATTCACATTTCAATAATCAAAGTGGCCTCATTTATATATATGTATGTGTGTGTTTGTGTGTGTGCGCGTGTGTGTTAGTTTGGTACAATGACAACCAATCCTTCCTGATTCCTCCACAGAGTGGACCAGCAGAGCTCAGAGGTTCCCAGTGGTCAGTCTGCCCAGCAGCATCAAACACAGCTGGACTCCATATTTATGGTCTGTACATGTACAACAACTACTTTTAATATTAATTGAGCTATTCGTTATAACGATATATATTGGATGACAATATAAAAACATCTATCGTTTCATATTACGCTATCGTTTGTTTTGTGGTGTCGCAAAATAAACTGTTTAAGGCAGGCGTGTCCAAAGTCCGGCCCGCGGGCCGCAATTGGCCTGTTTTAATTGGCCCTCAAGTAATTTTATAAATAGAATAGAAAATGGCCCGCAGTTCAACTTTTGCTTGAGTGTATTGCACTTCTTAGTTTTAACACCAGGGGGAGCTGCTGTTGATCTAGGCAGTTGCTCCACCAAAAAGGACAATCACAGAAGAAATTTATCCCCAAGTTACCAAACATGGCAAAACCAAAGAAGCGAAAGATAGAAAGTGAGTGCAGAAAATTTCAGACACGGTGGGAGAGTGAATATTTCTTCAAAGAATTCAAGGAGAAGTGTATCTGTTTGATGTCTTGAAGAAATTCTGTTTGACCTGCACTGAAACTGTGGCAGTTATGAAAGAGTATAATGTACCATGTCATTATGAAACCAAACATCAGGCCTATGCATCCTACACTGGTGCTGAGCGAGAGCAGAAATTAAAGCAAAGGGTAGCTCTCCTGCGGGGTCAGCAACAGTATTTTTTTCGTGCTCAAATTGTCCAGGAAAAGGCTCCAATAGCAGCTATGAGGTCGCCCAACTCATCGCAAGACATGGCAAGCCTTTTTCAGATGGAGACCTCATAAAACACGGCTTCGTTAAAGTCACCGAAATAATGTGTCCGAAAAAAGTGCAGGACTTCAACAACGTCAGCATGTCCAGAAATCCAGTTGTGCGACGCATTGAAGACTGTCAGCCAACATTAAACTGCAGCTGTCTGATAAAGCTGTGCTTTTGATTTTTACTCCATCGCATGCGATGAGAGCACTGATGCCACAGACGCCGCACAGCTGCTAATTTTTTTGCGGGGAGTGGACGAGAGCACGAGCGCTTTAGGTGAGTTAAAAATATATTCCACAGTACACATGTGTTAATGTGCAGGTACACATGCTTCAAATATCAATAATGCGCATCGATTCTGTCACTACCCTGCTTTTGCGCACTGCTTTCTTATATGCGTTTTTCTTAACACACAGAGTACACACCGCTGTGCACAGCGCACGCACACGCACAGTCAGCTGATCTCATCTGATGCAGATCTGCTCCTTGATCAAGTGACATTTGTCTGGATTTTTGGCACGAGTGGCGATCAGCACCGCAGCTGGATGGCCCGATTTACATACCCAGCGCAGCTGATACTCACCAGAATAATTTACTAAAATTATTTGCACTCCTGTTATTAAGTCCAGTTCAGTCTGTTAATGTTGATAATGGTTTCAAACGAACGTTAATAGGTGTGTTGCTAAGCCTAAGAACTTAAATAACAAGCTTGAAATGTCCCCGTCCCATTTTCCCCTTTATTGTTTTTTCTCTGTGCTGTAAATCTTCCCTCTAAGAAGAAATCTGAGGCTGCTGTTCTGAGAATGAGCTACCAAAGCTTTTTCTGAATAAATCAATAAAGATCCATTTATGGAAAGCTGTGATGAAGGCAGTTTTGTCTTTAATTATATTCAACAATATAACACATTTGACCACTTTTAAATGATTTTTCTAACTTTAATACACTACAGTTAAGGTTATATACCTAATTTCTAGTAAGTGGCCCCGCCCCTCCTATATTTTTATGTATGTGGCCCTCAGTGAAAAAAGTTTGGACACCCCTGGCTTAAGGCAATATTTTTTTCATTGTTTTGATGGTCACTGTGGTATTAAGTTCTCGCTTACTCTTATATTTATTATAACCACATTACGGACGGACAAGCAACTGTTTTATGCGTTGTTGTTAGCAACAACGACTGTAAAACCATTGTGTGGCTCCGCCGGCTGCTTGTTTATTTTCCACATAAACCTTTCACAATAAAGCTCAAGATGCTGTTGACTTTTCAAAAAAGTGTGTTTACGGATGAGAAGCAACAAAGAGCTGTCAGGTGCTAAAAAATAAACTTTAGACTCAAACTTTAGAACAGGCTTTTTTCCCGTAGCACGCCATGTAATAAATACTCACAAAGAAAATGGTGGCCGTTACAATTTATGTCTAAAAATGTATAGTTTCATGCATCGGTTAAAACACTCGACTCCAGGTACATGACGCCCAGCTGGAAACACTTCACGCAAGTCGAGCTGCCCGAGATTCACAGAATTTACAGAAAATATTAAATTTCTGTGATTTATTTATTTTAATTCAGTGTTTTGATTAGTCTTAATTTTATGCATTTACTACACTAAGAAGAGAACACACATGACGCTTAAGGCCTGGACAAGAAGTCGGTCTGAGGAAAATGGCTGAAAATGAAAATGGGTATCACTTTAACAAGCTCCTAATTTGTAAATTCTGCACTAAACTTTGTGATCTCCAATATCACTGAAATGCAGCCAGACCCTGCTCATTTTATGTTTTGACTTTTTCCTGACACCCTTTCATTTAAACCTGTCTCTCTGTGTACCTGACCTCTCAGTACAGTCCCAGTACAGACTACAAACATGGTGGAAACTTAGCTTTGATATCCACACACTCTGCACGTCTGTGAGTAACTGTGATGAAGATGTGCAGAGATCTGTGTACAAACAGGAGAAAGACTGTAAAGACTCTGTGCTTCTAACAGCCTCTGTTAACATATGTGAGGCTGTTTGTTGTTGTTGCCATGGAGCTTTTCACTGTTTGGGTCAGCAGGTCATGTGATCAGGTTTGTTCTGCTGGACGATGGTTCAGTGTCAGGGTTTGTTTGCATTCATCAATAAATATCTAAATAAATCAAAGACTCCATGTTTGTTCTTTCATCATGTGACCTCTGCTCATCCATCTCTGTGTGTATCAGGATACATTTAGTTCATAATACACAGAAAAATCAGAGTTATTACCTGTAATAAATGTGAAAGATTCCTGCAGTGATAACCAGGCAGGACTGAAACACATCCAAGCTGTCACCACGGTAACAGCACCGTCCATCCACAGGTGAGGGGAGGAGCAAAAAGAGGGACTTTCACCATTTTATACTAAAAACACTCAACTAATGTTTCTAATATGAAACAAATAAGCCCACATTAATGTGAGCATTTATTAAATAATAATAATAATGATTTCCTCCTGATCTCATTTCCATAGCAGAGAAAACTGTGGTGTATATTGAGGTGGAGGGTGTGGTCTATGGCTCAGGTGTAGAGTGAGGGTGGGGTGCACCACAGCAGCATGCTGGGACTGCTGAGGGTGGAGGAGGGAGTGATGATGACATCAGAGCTGCAGCAAAGCAGTCAGCAGCACAGAGACCAGTGAACACACAGTCTGTTCATCTTTGCATAGATACAATATATAGCACAATATTGAATGACAGAGACGCTGTGTGAGCTTCCACAGATACACTGACGTCAGCATCCAGAGTCCTCCTGCTGCTCCCCCCTCAGAGCCCCGTGATCAGCACCAACACATTCAGTTAGATGACAGAGTCCAGCTGCAGCTAGAATCAGCTCTGTGAACAACAGCACAGCGTCAGTGTTTCACACTCAGTGAAAGGAGGAAACACCAGAAGAACACCATGTGTGCTACGTTTCCCAGGACACACTACAAACTGCACAAATACAGCACGTGGAAGGACCTGGAGCTGCATTTAAAGAGAAAAGACAGCGTGATGTCCTGTATGGACAGGTGGAAGGAACCAAGTCCTCAGCTGAAACACTCGTGTTTGTCCACAGACAGGAAACACAGCAGGAAACAAAGAAGCTCATGGATAACACACTTCCTGTCAGTCAGAATGAGGCTGGAGCCAAACACAGAAAGGTGTTTTTGTCCAGATGAGCCCAGAGAAGAAACACGAGTGTTCACAGACATCAGAAGCTCAGAGAGGTGAAACATGAGGTTGGAGTCCTCGTCAGCATCCAGAAGAGCTGCTGTGAAACCCTGAGTACTCATGACAGACTCTGATGGCACAAACACATCATGATTCAAACAGAAAGACAAACATGGAGCTCCTGATCCTCCTGCATGAGAACAAGCTGACATGAGCGCTGTGTCTGAGAGTGTCTCCCTGTCACAGTGACAAGAACACAGCTGCTGCTCACAGTCATTAAACTGACCTGAGGTCAGCTGCTAGGACGTCTCTGTGCTCCTTACATATGAACCATGTGACCTCACATCAGTGCTGTGGATGACTGTAGTCATAGAAGAGTAGAGCTGTAGCAGGTGGTGTGAGGAGGAGGAGGAGGTGGTGTATTCTAGTTAACGCAGTACTGAAACACTCCAGCAGAGGGCGCTGTTAAGTCCTTATTGTAACACAGTTACTGTGTGCAGTTATACTTCATACATAATCTGCACTGATTTCCATCAGACATGCTGTCAGTAAATGATTGTTTCTATTGATTCTACTTCCTGTTGACTAGTTTGATGACAGTGAAACAATCACAGCTGATTGTGTGATGATGTAAACTGTCACTGTTACATTCAGTGTGTGTGACATCATGTTAGTGCAGGCTGATAACAGCCTGGTTATGATGCTGTTAGAAACACATGAACGTGTCCATAGATCAGTGTGTGTTTAACATGAGAGCTTCAGCCCTGCTGATGTGTTCAATAAAGACATGCAGGAAAACTGATGAGACTCTGAAATAACTCTTTATATTTATAATGTAACTCTGCATCAAAAGAACAACAAAGGATCCCAGACAGGTTTATGTCAACAAAGACGATTCTGATGTTTCTGTGTTTCTAACAGTTTGACATTATTAGTAAACAGACTGCAGTGAACAGGATTTATAAAGAGCTGATATATAAAGATATGACAGCTGTTTGTTGATCACTCTGTGTTTGGACCTGATCAGTCCAGCTGTTTACTTGAAATATGTTCATTTACCTGTGACGTTATATTTATGTTCTTGTCTCTGTTGAAAAACACATTTTAATGTCCCTCAGATTTTTCTCCCAGATGAATAAATATAAAAATGACACAAACTGACTGCAGCTACTTTTTGTCCTTTCTGTCAGAAACCTTCATGTGACTCATGAGAGACACGTTTCAGCTGTTTGTGACAGATCAGAGGCCAACAAGTCATTTATAACACTTTCCATCATTGTTTAGCACAAACACATGTTGACACAGCAGCGGGGCCGCAGTGAGAGTCAGAGCCAGGAGATAAAAACTCCTGTTTGACCACAGCCTCAGTTTGTTCCTGCAAACACTTCCTGTTGTTGACTGGGTGGAGTCAGGAAGCCAGCGAGGCCCTGCAGGACTGAGACTGCAGACTGGGACGTGCTCTGTGATGGAGATCAACAGCATCACTGACTGTTTCTGTGAGGACACCATCATCCCAGCAGGGCTGTTTCCCAACAACAAGCCTGGACCATCAGAGACCTGAAGCTGCTGCTGAATGAAAGAAGAGGATCTTCAGGTCTGGAACAAGGATGAGCTGAGAGTGTTAATAACGTTACTAATGTTCAGTTACACTTTACTAGGTCACATCTGTGACACACGTCACTTAAATAAAGAAGGAAATATTGGCTCTGTTTTATCTGCTGGGCCCAAAAGTGACTCCCCGTATTTAAACTGCTATGAAGAACTTGTTGGTCTATAATATGTGAAACATGTGTCAAATGTCTCCATCATGAAAGATATCAGGTCATCTTGAGCCACAAAAACATTCCTATCATGAGGTAGAAGCTGGAATCAGTTTGTTGCAGACGTTTATATATCCCATATTTATCCAGTTAAAGTCACATTGAAATTCAAAAATGTCTTTTCAAGAGTCGTCTGTCCAAGAGGAGCAGAAACAAATATAACAACAGTTATTTAAGCTGTTTTAAAGGCCACAAAGGAGCAGATTGGTTATAATGCAGCTGCTTCAGAGGAATAAAGATGAAACACTGTTTTTATTTCATGTGTAACACCTTTCAATCATGTGTTGACTAAAGTCTATTGACCAGTATAAGTAAAGACATCACACACACACACATGGAAACACTGAAACCTGTTTTTGGTGCAGCAGCGGTCCCAGCTGCTCGCCTTTATCTAGACTGGGTCGGCTGCTTATCTCAATATAATCAATGTTTAAAGTTCTCAGTGTTTCTGTGTTGCTTCGTATAGGATCTCCCAGCATCATCACTGTGCTGTCCAATCATTGTGTGCTAGGTTACCCTTATAGTGCGATGTGTGTTTGCACAAAGAGAAGCATGTGTGTCAAATATAAGCACAGAACAGAAAAAGCTGCCAGTTTCTTCTATTTAGAGTCAAGTTAGTGTTTTGTGTCTTTGTTTGAGGCCTAATGTCAAGCAGAGGTGTGTGTAACTGGACTGCTCTGTTATATGTGTGAAATGTGTGCTTCAGCATCATCTTCATCACTGCTGATTCCTTTGTGTCATCATGTGTTGAGAAGAGAGAACAGTTATAACGGAGGAGCAACAGGAAGCCCTGAAATCTGCATCAACAAGGAAGTGTTGGCTCACCAGTGATCCCAGCAGAGCCACTGGTTTGGCTCCAGTTGTTCTAGATTCAATGATGTTGTTCCTACAGATACATGTTAGCATCTTTATTGTAGTAAAGTCTTGTAATGTGAAGCTAGAAACAAGGCAGGAAACAGCTCCATGATCTGATCTTAATGATGTTGTTTTTATTTCTGTCTTTCAGAACTGGATTGAAACTATCAAAGGTCTAAAAACAGCCTCAACCCTCCCAAAGACAAACTTTACACACGTCATCTTTCAGCTACAATCTTTGTTGCAGGGATCTTCTGCCAAACAAGGCTGAGAGAAGATTTCTTACAGCTGTCATGTTGATGCTGTTTCAATCTTTGGGCAAACACACTCATATATTAGGGCTGATATCAGGGCTGCACAAGTTCTTTGTGATCATGAATAATAGAAGTGTGCCTGTTGAAGATCATGTTTCTACATGATTATATGTCCTGTTATTGTTCTGTATTATATTCAGCTTTCAGCATCCTTTCCCAGCCCCTGTTACACCATCCATACAAAGCCAATCTGACTGTGAGCCAATGTGTTTGATAGTTTGTGTTGGATCAATAGATTTGACAGACTTGGTTCTCATCCAGAGGGAAACAGTCCAAATTCAGATCTAATGAAATGATGGAGGCTGTTTCCTACCACGGTGCTAATGTGTGACTAACAAGGCTCATGTGTGCTTCAGCATCATCTTCGTCACTGCAAGGAAACACATGTTTACTGAGTGAATCGCTGCCATTAGGAACTAGTTTTTATATCACAGCCTAGAAATCACACAGGACCATTTCTGCAAGTGAAAAATCGTCATTGGAGGAAAATAATTGTGTAGTTTGTGCGACTGTTGTTTGTAAATGAAGAATTGTCCCAACTACATGTGCTGCTGACCTTTGACCTTTTCTTTAGGTGCACAGAGGAGTCTGTGGAAACATCCTGAGGCAGTGCTACAGATGTCTTCAAATAAAGTGGTGTATTATCCATGTTTTCTATGGATCACATCAATATCCTGATCTAACAAGCCCCCTTTTTGTGGATTTTAGAGCCTCTGACTTTTGCTGCGTCTCATTTCAAGCACAAGAGCAAGAAGTGGATGAAGAAATGGGGCGAGTGGGGTCAGTGTGGTGCATGTCAGCTGTGCTCATGCTTTCACAAAGAACATGTGTATTCATTGGCAGCATTAAGCTTTAGTCTTCATAATAATAAAGTATTGTGACTTTCTTATTGTGAATCCTCACAGTCATGTTGCAGCTCTGCTTTGCTTTAAGAAAATGTTCTACCAGGATGTTACTTTCCTAAACGTGTTCTCCAAATGTTCCCAAAGACTTTGTTCTAAGTAGTTCTACATGATGAAACATTGACACTAAGTTTAAGAAGGACACACAAACACCATCTGTCCTTTCATCATGTGTACAAACGTGTTCAGATGTCAAATGTACCGTGAATGGATGCAAATGTGGATCGTTCCAATAAAATGAGACAGTTTTGTAAGTGGATCCCAGTTTGAAGTTCATTGAAACCTATAAGAACATGTTATTCAAACCAACTTTATCCAACAGGAAGAAGCATCAGGGGAACAGGAAACATTCAAACATGTTTACTGTAAGAACTGCACAAAGGAAGGAAACACAATCCTACACACGAGCACTTTAAAATGGACATTTAGCTTTTCAAACATCAGGGAGTGCTGCAATAACAACACTGTGCCCATTCTGATCAGACTGAAAGATTTATAGAGATTTATCCATGTGCTGGAAAAGGATTTGATATCAACATATATGCAGATTAGTAGGAGCATTTTCTTCATATTGATTTAGAGTTCAGTAGACATTAAAAAGACATTAAAAAAAACAACAACAAATAAAAAGCATGGTTTAAAATTGATTAAAAAACAGTAGATGAAATCAGAAGTTGAAATTTAAGTTTTGAAATTTAAGCTTAAAAGTGTGGATTTGGTGTTTTATTCAAATGCAGCTGAGAATAGGTGAGTCTTCAACCTGGATTTAATTTACATTGACAGTAAATGAATGTAAATGTGAGACACTGTGTGCTCACAGCTAAAGGCTGCAGTCAGCTGTGTTAGAGCATCTTTCACACAATCATCCTTTAATAAACACTCAGAGCTCCATGTTGATGAAGCAGTCATGTGTGAGCTTGTGTGCTGACATGTTGACAGTTTGACCGCAGAGCTTCTGTTGAGCCATAATGTCTCTTTTAAACTGTCGGATGCTTCACAGATGTTTAAATAGCACAACAAACTGTAACTATGAATGGGCACAACATGATTCATGAGTGTAAACTAAGATTTAAGATTTATTATGTGTATTCCATCCGTTGTACCGTAGAGCCGACAGTCTGTTACTCCTGCTGTTGGGATCAGCCTGTCTGTAGTATTCAGAGTATTTACTGCAGTAAAAGTCCTGCATCAGAATCCTGCTGATGTTCATACTGACATCAGATGAAGGTAAAGTGTTACAGTAGAAGTTTAGTACCTCACACTCGACCATGATCACTCTCAGCATGGGTGTTTGACTGTCAGCAGAGAACTCTGAGGATGTTTGGATGAATGTGGAGCTGAAACAAAGTGTTGACAGATGTTTGTTTCAAACAGGAAAATGAGCTGAAATAAATCAGCTCTGAACAAACAGCTGCCTGTCAGTATTATTATGGTCTGTGCAGACAAACATGTGCTGTTTATTCACTCAAACTAATCTAATCGTGTTTTTCTACGTTCAACAGAAAATCTTATGTGCTGAGTTCGCTGACTCCATCCTCTCTGTTACTGACACAGTTTACTGCTGTGGAAAAGCGGAGGGGACGTAACAAAAGCAGAGTGAAATGGAGTGCTGTGATTGGTCAGAATGTTTGTGGCTGTGGACCCTCTGTCCCACAAGCTCCTCCCTGGTTTTGCCTTCCCATAGTTTTTCTCCTGAACTTTGACGCTGATCGTCTCCGTGTGAAGCTTGTGTTAAGGTAACGTTAGCAGTCTGTAATGTTTTCCTGGCTAACATCAGCTGTGAGCAGCTTAGTTCAGCACAAACAGCACAAATCAGCCGCTCCATAGTTCTGATAGTTATTCTGATTCAGGGTAACTCACACCTGGACTAAGAGGCTGACTGCGCCCTGAGCTCTGAGTGAGGCCGCTGTACGTGACGTAGAAACAAATGTTTCTACCGAAAAAAGAAAACATGCTGTGAATATTTGGTCTGTTGTTTCTTTCTCTGCTCGCTCTGCTGTCGCTGTTTTTAAAAGAGAACAAAAAAAGAAGAAAAAAACGCTTTCCGTTAGTCTCGGTGTTTCGGGCTCTGTGCTCTGGGTACTTGTGTTGTAGTCTGGAATCTCCTGAGAGAAACCAAATTATAAATGTAAAGTTAAAGTAAAGCTGTTTGTCATCGTGTGTCTGGGATGAATTCACATCAGAAATGGTTTAAATTAAGGGCGTAGATTTGGCATGGACGGAAGGGACATGTCCCCATCAATATCTAGCAATTATTGAATTGTCCCCACCAATAATTTGATCTGTTCGAGTAAAGAAAATCAAACCCGATAGAAAGAAAAAAACGATCTGTCGACGTCTCATTCACCCAGTGGTGCAGAAAGAGTTAAATTACGTTCTCTACTGGAGTCCTACCTCATGTGACAAATATGGCCAATGTGATTGGCTGTGCCTTTCAGGGAGCTCTGTTTAGTTTTAGCAGCGGTAAGCCTGCGCTGAGAGGACCTGCAAGGAGGAGAGGAGGATGGCAGCAAAAAGGAAGAACCTGGATATAAGAAAGTATTTTTCAAAGAAACCTGTAAGTCACTTAAAGTCAAGTTCACTCATAAAATGTGTCCGTCATAATAACGTTACAGGCTGTGCTAGGCTTTGGCCCACATCAGTCTAAAATTGTATGTAACCATGAATAACGTGTTTTGGAAACTAACTGCACAACAGGCAGCACTATTAGTTCTCTCAGTCTCAGAGCAGCATTTCTAATTTTGATTGAAACTGTCAGGGAAAACGGCAGCCTCGAGCAAGCCAGGATATTAGTTTACAGAGGATGTTAAAATTATATGTCTAACGGTAAAATGTTGGTGACACAATAATTTCATCCTAGTGGCACTGACATATTCATAGGGTTCATTTTTGAGACAAAATATCATGAGGTAGTCATGATTTTGCAAATATTCCACCTTGTAGTGCAGTTTGCACAAATTGTTTTAAAAATGCACTCACCCTACAAACATTACTGATGATGAACAGCCGATCCATACATCTCAACACAATCGTGTGTCCACATTTACACAACTTATTCTTTACTTCAACATGGTAAACATTGATTTTCCTTTAAAATCAACTTACCCTTAAAACTCAAGATCACAGCTGACTCGATTCTCTGAAATCCTGAGTCAGTTAAACACCTTGCTCAACTCACGGTGTTCTTTTCTCGGACCCCTTCGTCCGAGCTCACTCTTTTTACCCCGGCATCTCCCCCAGATTGTTACGAGATCTTCATAAACCCAAAAGTAAGCATATTATTTCCCTAATCAAAAATGAAGCCGTTCCTTACACAGTAATTCTTCATCCAACAGCCTTTGTGTTTTGAAACTAAAAAGAGGAAGGAACAGGGCCCAATTTTAAACTGTGCATGTTGTCACTGAACAACACACACACACACAGACACAGACCCAGGGCAATTCTTCCTGGATCATTTATTAACGTTCGTTATTTTCTGGACCTCAGCAGATCCACCAAAATTCATATAAATATATCAGCCATTAACCGATTTATTTCTTTTCCTCAGACCGCGCCGGATCTGTTACTTCAGCACAATAAACACTGATTTTCCTTCAAAATCAGTTTACCAAGAGCCACAAAACCATTTCTGACTCGATTTTCTGAACTTCTGTGTCACTTAAACATCCTGACAGCACCAGGTGTTTCTGTCGGACTTCCTCGTCCGAACTTAATCCTTTTACTTGCAAATGAGCGTCTCCCAAAATGATCCTCTTGATCATTAGCTATTCACCGAGCCCACAACTCTCGGCAACACCACCTGACGTATGCCCACGCCGGAGCTCCTCTTTGAAGTCTCAAAGAAGTACAGGATTCTCCAATCCCGTGAGTTTGACACTTATTAAACCATAAGCTGACCAATACTCTTATATTCTTCTCTATTCTTAAACATGCATTGGTCTCTTTTTCTTCTTTTTTTTTTTTTTACCATGAAATACCATATAACCTTTTAACTCAGTACTGTCTGTTTCTCAAAGTTTCATTATCCTTGCTTCAAAGCTTCTCATTACTTCCAAGTTACTCATTCATTACTTCAACGTTTTACTTTATTCTCGAGAATTCAGTTTTACCCCTACTGCGCCAATTTAGTAGTTAAGATCATCTACTCAGCGAACAGATAATTTAGAATTCAGTCAATTTGCACAAATTTGCTTATTGAACAGGTTTGTGCGTACCTCTTAATCTTTTTTAGACCGGTCTTCTGTTCGCCTCATATCAGATCCAACCTTCGGCCACATTAGTTCTCTCTGATTTAATCTAGAAACTTCACGGTCTGCCGTACACAGAATCTCTTTTCCCTTTTCTTTAACAAGAGATACTCAAAAATTCTGCAAATTCTCTCCACTCAGGAGGAGGCTCACAGCTTTATTCTTACTCTGTTTCTGGTTGGATTAAAATAACTCTTATATTAGAATCACCCTGTCCAGTGATACTGTATTTCAAAATCACCAAAGGCACGCTCACAAAACAGGAAAATGCTTCAGCAGCCTTAATGGGATCCCCGTGGGCCTCTCACTGTCTATTTCCAAGCACCTATAATGAAACACCGGCACAATGAGCATGCCCTTTATCTACCCCTCATTTAATCAATGTATCTATTCTTTGTTAAAATTAAAAGGGGAAGTGACCGCACCCAAATTTTGACTGCGCACTTTTCCCCAGCAAAAAGAACGGAAAAAGAGACTTTTACAGCCCCTCTCACACACAGCCTGCAGCCGGCTGGCACTTAAATCATTGCAGACAGTTTCTTACGTCACGGTTTCCAGCTGTATGAGTGGGTCCCTACAACCCGGATATACACACCGCTGCTCGTCTTTAAGAGACGTCAACAGGTCTGCAAATTCTCCAGGAATATCAACAAAAACACAGCTTTTCTCGGCCCACGGCGGGTCCACAAATTTCACTGACCACGGCGGGTCCACAAATTTTTCACTGACCACGGCGGGTCCACAAATGCATAGGTAATACTTTTTAATCGTCTCTCATAGCTCACAGTATTTATTCTCAGAGTTACTTCAACACAACAGACCTTAGTTTCACTTTACTGCTCGGCTGGCTTTACTGCAAAACCTCAAGCTTACGGCTGACCTGAGTTTCTCTTAAATCATATATCAACTTCCTCGGACTCTTGCGTCCGGTATTTTACTCTTTTTCTCACAATTAAGTGTCTCCCTAACAATGATCCTCTGCGATCACCAGGGCTATATCTGAGGCCACAAAATCTCAGTGGGGCCCTTCCCCCAGTTTAATACCCAAGAAACGTCTTTCCCGGGGGTGGAGTCCTCCGGCTCCGTGACTTTTTAGACACTTATAATCTCTTTATTCCTCTCTATTTCCTTAAAAACAACGTCTCTAGTTACTTTTAGCTCAGTACTGCTTTTTCCAAGGCGACCATGAATGCAACACTACTCTTAAGTTTCACTTTCGCTGCAAACAAAACTCAAAACAGAGATCAACGGATGACCACTTGACTACATATTCTAGAATTATAATCCACTACAGCACAATTTCAGTTTAAGAGGTTTGTGCCTTACCTTTTTACGGGCCCAATAGTCAAGCGATCACCGTGACGTCTGCCGTTCGATCACCTGATCTGGCCTCGACCTCCGCCGACAACAAACACCTGTACTTCTTTCTGCTGATCTTTAGTTGCCCTGCATCCTCCACCAAATGAAGCGAGATCGATCAACTGTAGACCAGACAACAAACGACGGAGGCCCAGAAAAGTGCAATCAAACGATGAGTTTATTGACAACGGAGAACAACCGTCAGCATATGGCTTATTTGCTCTGACAAAAATACACTGAGTTCTGGTTTTATAGCATAGAGGATCACACCCCCACATACACGTCAATACAGGTCAAAAATACATTATGTCCAGTCATTGTTTACAGACAAGGGTACATCTTGTACATCTCTAATAACTATAAACAGACATATAACTTCTCTCTTTGATAACACCTTCCTTTTAAGGTAATAACTTCAAGCTTCAGGGCCTCTAAGGGCTAATAATGGACCCTCGTCCTCAATCACTAAGTAAACTGAATTGGCGCAGGTCTCAAATAAGAAGCAGAAGACACTTGGGCCTTCGCTCAGGCCTGCTACTAGATTTATGTGTATTGTAAGCATGCATGCAATTAACCTGCTATGTTCTCATCTTCCCTCAACATGTATCGCCTGGACACTCTCACCAGTGAAGCTTAAAACCCTCTTGGATAGAACATCAACTCTAAACAAGCACAGTTATGCATTGTGTATAAAATAAACTCAACCTGTGAATAAAATGAATGTGATGACAAACATATTCAATGCAATATGAACCCTGTAAACAATATTACTGATAAAATAATACTGTAGAACATGTTATTAATGCATTTATCATAAGGCAGATTATATGGCAGCAATAAAAGAATCTCTAAATCCCAACAGTGCATAACAAACGTCTGGAATTTGGGTGGGTTGCCACCAAGCGTTATCCAGCGCTCGCCTCACCATCGTCCCCAACTCTTTGGCCTGGTGTCCCTCATGGACTGCCAATGTGATGTGTGGGGCCGAATCTGATCCCATGTTATACCAAGACAACTGTTCATCTGTTAATTTAACAACCGCTGCTACACCTTCTGGCCCCACATAAATATTTTGTGTTTGGACGTTCCAGGTCTGACCCTCAAGTTCAGACTGGAAGGCTTCTTGGTAAACATCATCATCATCCCTATCATAAAAGAGAGTGACATGGAATGGATCTCTAGGCGAGGAGTACACCGCAAGACTCATGATCCAGGGTCTCCACTGTTGATATTGTTCCAAAATGCCTTCTTCTACCAAGCGCCCCCAGTAAATATCAGCAGGGGGTGGTTCACAGTTCTGCAGCAAGTACTGATTCTTTGAATTGATTTCCAGGCACGGTAGCGACATTCCACCGGGCAGAGAGACCGTCAGTCCATCCGCGGAACACATAATGGTGGCTCCCAGTTTGATGAGTAAATCTCGGCCCATCAAGTTCACAGGGACTTGTGGAGATACCACATATCGGTGCCTCAAAGTCTGTTTGCCCAGCTTGGTCAGAGCTGGGTCTGTGAGTGGCAGAGTCATTGGTATCCCAGAGAAACCCACAACACTGACAGTGTGGTTAGAGATGGTTGCACTATTCGGTGTCGTCCTCAAAGTTGAGTACGTTGCCCCAGTGTCCACCAGGAAGGGCAATTCTGCACCTTCCACTGTCATTGACAGCATAGGATCTGCCATTCCCCTGCTGCCTGGTTCCTGTGGGCTCCATCAGTACTGTTCCTCCCAGCTCCAGTCTCCCACTGGATACTGAGACCGCGGCGCAACACTTGGATTGGGAGCTTGATGCCTGTCTTGATAACCGCCTCTGCCTCTCTGAGTTCCCCATGCCTGGTAATCTCTTTGTTCATAGCTTCGAGGCAACTCACGGCATTCTTGAGCCCAGTGCCCCTCTCTTCCACATTGGTAACAGACATTCCATGAATTCGTTCTGGGATTCCCCGGACCACGAGCTCTAGGGTCTGGTCGCCAGAGTCCACCACGTCCCCTCTGTAAACGGTTGGCCCCCCGATTTCTTCCTGTGCGTCTTTGCCTTGGTATTTCATGGTCACCAGGATAAGAACTGGGAGCACGCTCTGGTTGCTCGGGCGCTGGATCAGCCTGGGGCTGAACCACCATCAAAGGTTTACTACCCTCTCTCTCCTTTTTCCTAACACTAAAATTCTCACGAGCTTCATTCAACTGTAATTTTAACAGTTGCGCCTGTGCGTCTTCTAACTCCTTCTTTTGTTTGTTTACCGTATCTTGTTCCAACTGTAACCGATGTGTTACATGCCGCTCCCACTGGGTGGAGTCTGCTACTGCAAAATCTGGGTTCTTTTCTAATTCAGTTGTTACTTTATCTGGCAGCCCCTTCAGGACAGCGGCGCGGAACCAAGCTCTGTTCTCACCTTCTTGACCTGGATGTATGCCAGTTTGTGACATCCACTGTTCCTTAGCTTTTTCTAAAAATTCTCTGGGAGTGTCTTTTTGATCCCAAGTTATTTTTGGTATTGACCCTACATTTGGAGTTATGTATTTTTCACGAACCGCGTCAGCTAGCTTATCTTCTACTCTACTATATGGCACATCATTTGGAAGAGTGGTAGTCTTAGCAATTTCTTCCACATCAGCTAAACCTCCCGCAATCATAGTCCTTCCTGCGACGGCTCTAAAGTCTCCAAGGCCAAGCTCATCTCCTTCTATTAAGGTTCTTAACTTCCTTAACCAAGCTGCTCCTCCCTCTGTTATAGGGGGCAGCTGCTGAACTAGGGCCTCTAGATCCCTCATCTTGTATGAACGATACACTGGTTCCTGCTTTGCTCCACACATTAAGGGCATCTCCCATTCTAAGTTATCTAAGCTATTCTTAAAGTGCACCTCCTTTTCTTCAGGCTTCAACAAATTATATTTTCTAAACATAGACTGTCGTTTTTCTCGCCCTGGTATAGTCTTATCCTGGCTCACCAGCTTTTGTTTTGGTTTTTCCGTCCGATACACAGTTTTCTGTGATCGCAACTTCATTCCTGTCATTTTGGTGTCTGGTCGAGCTTCACAACCTTCCACACAGTCTGGCTCATTCTCTTCCTCTATCTCATCTTCTTCTTCAAAGACAGCCAAGTTTTCTTTCTTTACTCTCTCTTCTACTTTGATTACTCTGTGCAGAATTTCTGCCAGAGCATCTTTATCAGCTTGCACTTCTCCATAAACTTCCCCTATCCACTGAGGCTTTTCCATCCCAGCTGTCTTTACTGGCTGGGAATGTTCTTTTCTAGCTGGGGTAGGCAGTGGTGTAAACTCCAGCCTTCGAACCTCATCGGGTGGTGAGGCCATCCCACCTGTTGAGGGGGTAACAGAGATTCCTTTTTTCAACTTTTCCTGACCGGTAGCTAAGTTCACACTTAGGTGATCCTCAGCTCCAGGTTCCCCTTGTGTTTTTAATGGATCAAACTCCATAAAATCTACAGACTTGGGAGATGAAGTTGAGGGTCCAGCTTTAGCTGAAGCTGCTTCTCCCATACCCATAGGCTGTACCGCCCTGGGCTGTGCACTAGGTGGCTGACCTGCTGCTGCTGCAGGAGTAATGTGTACAACATCTGCAAAACCTCCGATTACTGCGCCCTGTTGTCCTTGTGGCCCTCTAATCTCTCCTCCTGCTAAAGACATTATGGGGAAAACATAAGGAGGGGGTGGAGCAGATGGCGCCTGAACGACCCAAGGATGGAACGGTTGCAAAGAGTCTACTGATGATTGAGATGGGTGTGGTGGCAATGTGTCTTCCGGTATTTCAGGAGAGGTGGGGAGAGGGTTGGAAGGCAGTGCTAGCTTCGCATGCGCATGCTCCAGTTTCTCCTTTGCTGTGTTTAGCAAATATATTTGTCCTTCCAGTTTCTTGTTTTCCTGCTGCAATTCCTGAAAAGATTTCATCAAGGTGCGCACCTGTTCTGCATTTTCTGGTTTCTTTTCCTGTTGTGAGAGAAGTGAACTTACCTCTTGAGCTTGAGCCTCATCCTCTTTCATCCAACCTGAAATCCCTTTACACATTATTATCCATTTACAGAGTTTTGCGTGAGTTTCCTTTAAGAGTTTTATTTCTGCTTTGGTGTGTCTGTTTATTGCATGTGTTAATGTTTCCTGCTGCAATTGCTGTAATCTCTTTGCACAGTTCTCCCTTTCTTCTTCAAAAATAAGATGAAGAGGTTGTCTATCCTGCAAAGTTCTTTGCTGAGCAGCACATAATTTCTCAACATGTTTCCTTACAGCCTTAAATTCTTTATCTGCTACTTTAGTTGTTTTTGTGCAAGCCATGTGGATGGCTTTGTTTAACTCTTCAAGCTGATCATTTAGTGGCTTATAGACTTTTTGTCCACTAGATGTCCCGGTTGAACTTTCCGCCATCTTGCTTTCAAAATGGCTGCTGTATGTGCCCGCCCTCGGAAGTTCCTTGACGTGACTTCCTATTTCTCTATCAGAAGCTCTGGGGCCAGAGAACAGACACTTCCTCCTTTCCGTCAGAAGTACGGTAGTCGGCCACCCAGACACTTCCTCTTTTATACCTGCTTGATATACACAGTGACCAACACGGGGCCAGACAGCACAGCTTTTATTTCACAAACTTCTTAGAACAGCCACAGTTTTCAACACTTTAAAATAAGCACCCAACCGGCTGCAAATCTTGCTTTAAACACCAAACACAATTAATCCCACCACTTTCTATGCCAAATTCTAGTTCGTGGTAGTTATAGACAAGGCCTCAGTAAAAAGAAGAAATGAAGGCCGAGGAAAATACTGCATAATTCTAAACTTCAACTATTTTAACATGAACAATATCAAAGCACTTCTCTGCTCTTTCTACTTAAAGTCAAAATCACACTGTTGATCAAAACGAGGTGTTTTAAAATCAGTGAGGGGCATACAGCATTATTTCTTACTCTTACAGGGGCCTACAGTGCGTATTTCTCTTCTTGTAAATAAAAAAATAAAAAGAAAAAATTGACTGCACCCAATAGCTTCTTAACTGGTCAACTCACTCTCAAAAAGGGCGACAAGGTGTTGAACTAAATCTACACAACCCCGCAAAAACAGGGAAATCTGTGAGTCAACCAAAGCTGCCTGTACAACCAACTGGTGATCTGTATCCTCAGTCTCACAATATATATACAATTCCAAATATGTCAGCTCACCCACGAATGTTAAGTTGGCCGACACTGAAAAATAATGAATCATCTCCTTTCAATAGACTGAGGTAATATAACACACCGATAACTCTTAACTAAACCAATACAGAAACTCAACTTTGGCCTTCAGAGGCGGATTCCCTCTCAGCCCTTTCAGTCAGCACTCTAAACTGCCTTAAACAATAACCAAAGAATTCAGGGAGATACTCCTCAATCATAAATGCCGAGAGTATAAGGATATAATAATTATCCTGTGTTTCCCCCTGAACTACACCTATCGCAAGGATTCCTTCGGGGAAATTAATCAACTCAAATCTTATAGACGTACAATATACCATGCCTTGTTATCGGCAGGGAAATTAAGCCTCCTCCAATAATAAAATCTGCTTCTGGGGAGGCAAGGAACAACCACATAAGTTATTTCATAAATTCTCTCGGTATCTGCTGAGAGCAAAATAATATGACACAATATCAGTTATTGCTGAACCTCTCTTCTCTCTTCACTATTCTGTTTCACCAGTTGGTCTAGGGCTTCTACTAAACACAAACAATTATCCAGAAAACTGGGGAACTCTATTTCAGTTAGACACACTGTTTTATAAAAATGATACTCTAAGTCTGCTGTCTCACAGCAAACAAACACCTCCACTTGCACCTGTGCCGGCTCGCCTTGGATTACTGGCGTCAGCAAAACGGTGAAAGTAAACCCAGTTATGTCTCTCTGATCCAATGTGAAAACTCCAGTGTCTGTCTCGCCCATTCAATACACAGATCCCTTCAAAACAATATTAAAATTAAAAGGGGAAGTAACCACACCCAAATTTTAACTGCGCACTTTTCCCCAGCAAGAAAAGAACGGGAAAAGAGACTTTTACAGCCTTTCACCCACCCGAGCTGCAGCCGGCTGGCACTTTAAATCATTTCAGACAGTTTCTTACGTCACGGTTTCCAGCTGTATGCGTGGGTCCCAACAACCCGGATATACACACCGCGGCTCGTCTTTAAGAGACATCAACAGGTCCGCAAATTCTCCAGATATATCAACAGAAACACAGCTTTTCTTGGGCCACGGCGGGTCCACAAATCTTCGCTGACCACGGCGGGTCCACAAATCTTCACTGACCACGGCGGGTCCACAAATGCACAGGTGATACTTTTAATCGTCTCTCATAACACACAATAACTCAATAACTCAAAAGTTTAGTTTCAGTTTCACTGCTCGGCTCGGCTTGGTGCTCACGGCTGGCTTGAGTTTCTCTTATTTAAGTGTCTCCCTAACAATGATCCTCTGCGATCACCAGGGCTATGTCTGAGGCCACGAAATCTCAGCGGGGCCCCCCCCCTAGTTTAATACCCAGGAAACGTCTTTCCCGGGGTTGGAGTCCTCCGGCTCCGTGACTTTTAAACACTTATAATAATCTCTTTATTCCTTAATCACAACTCAATCTCTAGTTACTTTTAGCTCAGTACTGCTCTTTCCGAGCGTCCATGAATGCAACACTACTCTTAAGTTTCACTTTTGTTGCAAACAACAATTTTCGTTTCAAACAAAACTCAAAACAGAGATCTACGGATAACCACTTGACTACATATTTTAGAATTATGTCCCAATCCAGCACAATTTCCGTTTAAGAGGTTTGTGCCTTACCTTTTTATATGTGGGCCCAGTAGTAGTCAAGCGATCACCCCGTGACGTCTGCCGTCCGATCACCCGATCTGGTCTCAACCTCCGCCAACAACAAACACCTGTAGCTCTTTCTACTGGTCTTCAGGTTGCCCGCATCCTCCACCAAAATGAAGCGAGATCGATCAACTGGAGACCAGACAACAAACGACGGAGGCACCAGACGAATGCAATCAAACGATGAGTTTATTAACACAGGAGAGGCAACATCTGCATATGTCTTCCTCTGACAAAAATTCATCAAAAACTGGTTTTATACCATAGAACATTAACGCCCACACATATACGTCAATACAAGTCAAAAATACATTGTTGACAGACATGAGCGCATCTTATACATTTTAATAACTATAAAAATTCATATAACTTCTCTTTTCTATAACACCTGCCTTTTAAGGTAATAAACTTCAAGCTTCGGGATCGTTAAAAGCTAATAATTGACCTTCGTCACCAATCACTAAGTAAACTGAATTGGCGCAGGTCTCAAAAAGAGAGCAGAAGACACTTGGGCCTTGGCTCAGGCCTGCTACTAGATTTATGTGTATTGTAAGCATGCATGCAATTAACCTGCTATGTTCTCATCTTCCCTCAACATGTATCACCTGGACACTCTCACCAGTGAAGCTTAAAACCCTCTTGGATGGAACATCAACTCTAAACAAGCACAGTTATGCATTGTGTATAAAATAAACTCAACCTGTGAAATAAAAAGGTCAATGTAATGACAAACATATTCAATGCATTATGAACCCCATAAGAAATGTTACTGATAAAATAATACTGTAGAACATGTTATTAATGCATTTATCATAAGGCAGATTATATGGTTACAATAAAAGAATCTCTGAATCCCAACATGTGTCACATGGCCCTCTTCCTATTGAAAAAAACAAAAGTTGTATCCAAGATGGCCGACTTCTAAATGGCCACCATGGTCACCACCCATCTTGAGGAGTTTGCCCCCTCACATATACTAATGTGCCACAAACAGGACTTTAATATCACCAACCAATCCCATTTTATTACAGTGTATCCATATAAATGGCCCACCCTGTAGTGTAAAGCGCTTTGGGGTCCATAGGGACTAAATAAAGCGCTAAACAAATACAGGCCATTTACTATCACATGACATATATCTTTAGTAATTCATATTTTAATTATGAATTATAAAGAGCTGAAGATTCCTCCATCTCCTCAGAAGAGAACGGTGTCAGAATGACCGTTCTTGCACCTACAGTTAGGAAATTATGGCCATTTGTTCGAGGGGAATCCTGAATGTCAGAAATACACTGCAGAAAACCAGTCTCTCTCTCTCTGTATGTGTCTGTGTAAGGGCTGGCTGCAGCAGGTGCAGCTGATTTGGCGGGAAGCCTCTTTGATTAGTGGTTTCAATTTGAGGAGCTCCAGGGTGTTTGACTGACCTAGCTACACACAGACCACACTCTTAACAGTCCCTGTTCACGCTCTGTGTATGTGTGTGTATCAGTATTTCTCTTATGTTATAGTATTTCTGCGAAATCATAGTATTTGTGTTAAATTATAGTATTTGTGCTAAAACATAGTATTGCTGTTAAATCATAGTATTTGAGCCAAATCATAGTATTCATGCTAAAACATAGTAAGTAAAATAAGAAAACAACCCAAACCTAACTGCCAGAATTACCCTATCACCAAAACAAAACAACAACCCCAAAAATCTTAATCACAGAAACGTTTTGCTTACTAATCTAACAATGTGTTGTGGGAATTAGAACTTCAGGGCCATAAAGGTTTTGCCCTACTATTGGCTTAACTAATACTTACATGGTCTGAAATCAGACTTAAAATCACTCCCTCTGTTCATTTTCCCCACATCATATTTCAACAGTTGGCCTCAGGTTCTTCAGCGTACTGATAGTCTGAGGTCAACTGACATAATTTCACCTGCTAAATACACAGAAAATCTTGTTAAAAGCTGCACAGTTTGCACAACAGTAATATTGCCCGTTAAGCACTTTCTAAACACGTTATAACAATGTATCATCACTAAATTCTAAATTTCTTGTCCAAATCTGCACTTCTGGACTTACTCACAGACCTGACCACTTTATTTAATTATCCTTTATTTTACCATTATATATTTCACCAAACCATTCTTCTCAGTCACAGCCATGTTGCCTTCAGTGCGAGCCTCAGTCACACAGCCAGACAGAAAACTACAATTCTTTTTCTTCTTTTTTTTTTGTCACCACTGATTCAGCTAATTTGCATACTGACTCATCTCAGAAGAAGTTGCCTTGACAAGAGAAATGCATATTTAAAACATTACCACATTATTCAATTATTTTTATTTTCTTTCTAGAGTAATCAGTTCTTTTGGTCAATCAGCACAAGAGCACTTTCAATTCAATATTCTAAAACTACTTTAAGCTTTTAATCACTGGTTTATCTTTTTCCTTTTCACAAAAATCACTCTATTGTCATGGAACTCCCCTGAGTTATTCCTCAACTTCAAGCTTTAAGTGTGTTAAATCTACACCATTTAGCATTTATGTCATGTATTCGCATTTGTGCATGTGCATGTCTTCATTGCATGTGTGTTTTCTCTTCACATTAATATTGAGTGTAAGCTGATCTTCATTGCATATGATTTTTTTATAATCAGATCTAATTCTTGCATATTTGTGCTGAGCTGTGGATTCAGACTGTCTCACTTCTGATTCTCTCCAAAAATAATTTCACATGTAATAATTTGTATATGTGTGTTTTCTATTCATTCATGTAATTGTTAGTTTATTTATCTCTCTCTCTTTTTTTTTTCTTTTTTTTTCTGTTGTGATGCTCTGGACATTTCTAAACCTCCATCAGTTCAGTCTCAATCTTCAATCCAATTTCCCATATGTTGTCACTGTATCACGTCTAGGTTCACCTCTCACTGGTCCTTGTCCCTGTTCTCACAGTTTCCTGTGTGGCCTCCCAGATCAAACACAGGGGTAACCCTCTGAACATTTTGCACCCCTAGGGATTACTGTCCCCGTCCAAAATAATTTAAATACATTTAAAAGCATCACTGTGGACTCTAACCGCCAGTTCAATTATCTGATGCTCGGGTCCCACCCTATAATCAATTTGGGAATTAAATCCCTTCACCGAATGTCCTAATCTAATCTCTTTTCTTGGCTGACGTAACACAATTGACACGCCCCTAACACATCAACTTTAAGCACACGTCACATCAACTTTAAAATTCACCCCAGCATTAACATCAATAAGCTTTCATCAAATATTCCCTAGACCAGCGGTCCCCAACCTTTTTTGCGCCACGGACCGGTTTATGCCCGACAATATTTTCATGGACCGGCCTTTAACTGGTGGTGGTCAGAGGGCCCGGTGGCGCCAGTGTTCGGCAGCCTCGCCTCTGTCAGTGTGCCCCAGGGTGGCTGTGGCTACAATGTAGCTTGCCATCACCAGTGTGTGAATGTGTGTGTGAATGGGTGGATGACTGGATATGTAAAGCGCTTTGGGATCCATAGGGACGATTAAAGCGCTATATAAATACAGGCCATTTACCATTTAAGGTGTCGCGGATAATTACAACAAAATAAAACTAGTACCGGTACCGAAAAAAGGAAGATGTATTCATTACACACGTGGAAAGACCCAGAAAAACTGAGTTAATGATAAAAAACGATAACAAAATAACGCTAAAAACTGATAAAAACCCTGAAAACCATACATTTCACACCTGAGCCTCAACTCTCGCGGCCCGGTACCAAACGACTCACGGACCGGTACCGGTCCGAGGCCCGGGGGTTGGGGACCGCTGCCCTAGACTTTACTTTTATTTATCACAAATTACCCAAAATTTACCATGGACATGTCACCCGAAATCTACTTAACAGATTTTATAATTTACTTTAATTTCCCCGCTCCTGAGCCAATTTAACGATGGAGATCATCAACTTGGTGAACAGATAATTTAGAATTCATCCAATCTGCACAAATTTGCTTTTTATTTGAACAGGTTTGTGCCTACCCTTAAATCTTTTTAGACCGGTCTCCTGTTTGCCTCATTTCAGATCCCACCTTAAGCTGAATTTGTCCTCTCAGCCGCAAAAGAATCCGGATCACTGGCACCAATTATCAAATTCAGTTCTTTTGAATTCTTTTGGCGAAAGAGAAAGACTGGATTCAGAGTGGTCAAAGCTCAAAAAATAATCTTTATTTTACATTTCCGGAAATGGAGACCGAACACACGAACACACACGCTCAGGTCTGAAAGCAGTAGCAGCCAGCATGGTTATATAGTTCTGCAACGTCAGATATAGTTTCGATAAAAACAACTCTGGAGTGCACTCTGCTTTCTGTCTGCATGCTTCCTGTTCTCTGCAAAAGCATGAAGTTTCCTGTCAGCCTACGACCTAGTTTATACTCAAAGTGGGCCTTTATTAAAATAAAAGCAAACTATATTAAAAACAACTAACAATAAGCACTAAATAAGCACTAGCAATATATTTATTTTGTGACAGTGCCAAATTATACGATTTCTGCTAAATCACAGTATGTCTGCGAAATCATTATATCTTATGGTGAAAGAATGATATCGATGCTCCATATAGATTTAGAGATACAAAACGTTGTTTGAGCGCAAGTCCAGGCAGTTTTCGCTTTGCCTCTACTCAGTTATGGTACATTAGAAATCATATATCTTTAATAATTCATATTTTAATTATAAATTGTCAACACTTGACGATTCCCCCATCCCTTCTGAACAAAAATGGTCTAAGAATGACAATTCACAATTCCTGTCCTGTTTAGTGGCTGCACCATACCAGACTGTGATGGAGGAGCACAGGACAGACTCAATGACTGCAGTGTAGAACTGGGTCAGCAGCTCCTGTGGAAGACTGTACTTCCCCAGTTGTCTCAGGAAGTACATCCTCTGCTGGGTCTTTTTGAGGATGGAGTTGATGTTGGACTCCCACTTCAGGTCCTGGGAGATGGTGGTACCCAGGAACTTGAAGATTTTCACAGTCGACACAGGGCTGTCTGATATGGTGGGGGGGGGGGGGGGGCAGAGTTGAGGGATGTCTACTGAAGTCCACTGTCATCTCTACAGTTGTAAGATTGTGTTTAGCTCCAGATTGTGCTGACTGCACCAGAGTACCAGCCGCTCAACTTCCTGACTCATCACCATCCTGAATGAGGCCAATGACGGTGGTGTCATCTGCAAACTTTAGGAGTTTTACAGCTGAGTTCTTGGAGGTGCAGTCATTAGTGTAGAGGGAGAACAGTAGTGGTGAGAGGACACATCTTGGAGGGGCACCAATACTGAGGGACCGGGTTTCAGAGGTGATCTCCCCCAGCCTCCCCCAGTTTGGAGGAGAGAATTTCAGGTACGATGGTGTTAAAAGCCGAACTAAAGTCCACAAACAGGACCCTGGCATACGTTCCTGGGCAGTCGAGGTGTTGCAGGATGTAATGCAGCCCCATGTTCTCTGCATCATCCACCAACCTGTTTGCCCGGTAGGCAAACTGCAGAGGGTCCAGCTGGTGGCCTGTAATATCCTTCAGATGGGCTAACACCAGTCGTTCGAAGGATTTCATGACCACAGACGTCAGGGCGACAGGTCTGTAGTCATTCAGTCCTGTGATGGTGGGTTTCTTGGGAACAGGGATGATGTTGGAGCGTTTGAAGCAGGAGGGAACTTCACACAGTTCCAGGGATCTGTTGAAGATGCGAGTAAAGATGGGAGCCACCTGTTCAGCACAGGTTTTGAGGCAGGAGGGTGAGACACCGTCTGGTCCAGGGGCTTTCCTGGGCTTCTGTTTCTGAAATAGTCAGCTCACATCCTCGGTGTGTATTCTGAGTTTCAGGGAGGAGGAAAGGGGGGTGAGAGGTGTGATGGAGGTCGTTGAGTCTGGATTGGAGAGGGTGGTGGTGGTCGTTGAGACTGGATTTGGGAGGGTGAGGGTGAATCAGGAGGGGTGGGAGGTGTGCTGGGGGTCAATGTCTGAAGCAATGTCTCTGGGGAGGGGAGGGTGAGGCATGGGAGTCTGTCTGTCTCAAACCTGCAGTAGAATGTGTTTAACTCATTGACCAGGTCTTTGTTTGCTTCAACAGTGGGTGGGGGGCGTCTGTAGCTGGTGATTTCCTGCAGGCCCCTCCACACTGACGCAGGGTCGTTGGCTGAGAGCTGTTCTTCCAGCTTCTGGGAGTAGATCCTTTTAGCTGCTTCGATCTCCTTGGTCAGTGTGTTCCTGGCTTGCTTGTACAGCGCCCTGTCGCCACTTCTGTAGGCGTCCTCCTTAGCCTTACGAAGATGTTGGAGTTTAGGGGTGAACCATGGTTTATTGTTGTTGTATGTGCAGAAGGTCTTTGTTGGCACACACACGTCTTCACAAAAACTGATGTATGATGTCACAGTGTCCGTGAGCTCATCCAGGTTATCAGATGCAGCTTCAAAAACAGTCCAATCAGTGCAGTCAAAACAGTCCTGCAGTTCCTGCTTTGCTGCGTTAGTCCACTTCTTCACAGTTTTGACTACAGGCTTGGCACGTTTAAGTTTTTGCCTATAAACTGGAATAAGATGGACCAGGCAGTGATCAGAATGTCCCAAAGCTGCCCGGGGCACAGAGCTATAAGCATCTTTTAAAGCGGTGTAACAGTGATCCAGTATGATGTTGTCCCTGGTGGGGCAGTCTATATGCTGTCTGTATTTAGGGAGTTCGTGGTTGAGGTTTGCTCTGTTAAAATCCCCAAGGATAATTGTAAAGGAATCCGGGAATTTCCTTTCCAGGGTGGTGATCTGGTCAGCCAGCTTGCACAGTGCGTTGTTCGCGTTGGCCTGAGGACGGATGTAAACTCCGACCAGCCTGAAGGAAGAAAACTCCCGCGGTGAATAAAACGGTTTACAATTGATGAAAAGACTTTCCAAGTGTGGGCTGCAGTGTTTCTGTAACACTGTGACATCAGTACACCAACCTTCATTAATGTAGAAGCAGACTCCACCACCTTTTGTTTTCCCTGAGAGCTCCGTTTTGTGGTCCGCCCGGTGGAGTTGGAAGCCCGGCAGATTTAAGACAGCGTCTGGGACTCGCTCACTGAGCCAGGTTTCAGTGAAGCAGAGGGCAGCAGAGCGTGCAAAGTCCTTGTTAGTCCAGTTTAAGAGCAGTAATTCGTCAACTTTGTTTGGAAGAGAGCGGAGATTCGCAAGGTGAATGGAGGGGAGTACCATGCGGAATCCCCGCCGACGTAGTTTCACCAGCGCGAGTCCCCCGTCTACGTCTCCTCCAGGAGTCACAGAGAGCTGCTGCGCCTCCAACTAAAATCTCCAAATAAATTTCTGGGTTTGTGAAAAATGGATAAGAACTATAGTGAGACGACTGCCAGTTGATCTCTGGAGAAAGTGATGTGGTCTGAGTGACCAAAAGCACAGAAAATAAACACAAACAAGAAAAGTGTGAGAGAGCGCAGTACCGAGGCTGCCATCCGCGGCGCCATCTTGTAGCTAAAACCATACAGTTGAAAATATAAAGCTGAAAAAAGCTGAAGAAGCTGAAGTCAGTATTTGAAAAAGTTGTTGAACTTCTAATGACTTTACAGAAGCACAGTTTATGTGTGTGTGTGTTTGCATGTTTCTAATTTGTGTATCTGCCGCCTGACGTTTGTGCCAATTTGCCCTAGTAGAACAAGAAGTAGTATTTAATGAAGTTTACATTTGGTTAACTTTTTTTCAGCCTCTGTCTCCTCCTTGTCTGAGCTCGCCACAATATATTCAGACTGGTTGACCGGCAAAGACCATGTGTGTGTTGGCTGTTCTTTCATGTTTTTTTAATTTCTGCCAATTTTTCACAGGTGAACAACAAGTAGTTTTGCAGGAACCATGTTCAACTTTTTTTAAGCACCACAGGTCGCCAGGCAGCCAATCGTCTGTGAGGGCTGGAACGTTCAAATTTGCATGTAGCATCTTGCACGGGTTCCCAGCCAGTCCCAGTCAGAAATACGCTGCAGAAACCCTGTCTCCCTGTGTGTTAATGTTGGTGTAAGGGCTGAAGTAGGTGCAGCTTTTTTGGCAGGAAAAAAATACACAGCCTCTCTGACTGGTGGATTCAAATTGAGCCGCTTCAGGCTGTTTAATTGACCTTGAAGCATGCAGACCACACGATTAACAGACGTTTTAATTTAATCTCTCTTTAACTTTTCAGTTTAAGCTCTGTGTGTGTGTGTGTGACCCCATTTTTATTGTCTGGGGGGCAGCATCCCATTGGTGGATTCAAAGTGAGCAGATACAGACTAATTGACTGGAATAAAAATACACAGGACACGCCATGCTCTGTGTGTGTCTCCGTGCTCCTTTGTGTATGTGTATGCTTGTATGTCTGTGTTCATCTTTGCATCCATGTTCGTACACATTGTTTTCTGGACGTGGCTTATGTGTCACTGCGTGTCTTTATCCATAATTGTAAACATTGTAAGGCATGTCATTTTTGCCTTACCCTTATGTACCTGCTGGCTGTTCCTTCTTGCTTGTTTCTGCCAATTTTTCACAGTTGAACAACATGTAGTTTTGAGGAAACTTCAGCTTTTTTCAGCTGACCATTTTGTTTCTAATATTTCTGCTTAAGTTATTACTTTTCTGCTAAATTATAGCATTTCTGCTACTATGTTGCATTTCTACTAAGTTATACTATTATAATACTTTATATTAAGTTGTACTCTTACACAATTTCTTCCAAGTTGTTATGTTTGTGCTAAATATTAACATTTCTGCTGTATTACAATACCTCTGCCATGTTGTACTATTTCTACCAAGTTACTACGTTTCTAATAAGTTACAATATTTCTGCTAAATTCTCCTTTAATATAGTATTATTGCAAACTTATGTTTCTTCTAAGTAACTCAATTTAAGGAAAGTTCTTAAATTTTTGCTAAGTTGTTATTCATCTGCAAAGTGCTGACTTCAGCTTCTTCAGCTATTTTCAGCTTTTACAGCTATTTTAAGCGGACAGCTTCAGCTTTACAGCATCCACACAGTATTTTCGCAGGAAATGCAAATTTTTCTAGTAATAAATCTAAGGAATAGTAATAAGTGTGCCTCTTGGCATAGCCACTCTTAATAATAATAATTCAATTCAATTCAATTTTATTTATATAGCGCCAAATCACAACAGCAGTCGCCTAAAGGCGTTTTAAATTGTACAGTAGATCGTACAATAATAGATACAGAGAAAAACCCAACAATCATATGACCCCCTAATAATAATAATAACAACAATAATAATAATAATAATAATAATAATAATAATAATAATGATAAGAAGAAGAAGAAGAAGAAGAAGAAGAAGAAGAAATCTGAGGCATAGTAATAAGTGTGCCTCTTGGCATAGTCACACTTAATAAAAGGAGTCCGAAGTCATGATCGTTTAAAGCCAGGAAATAAAAGTTAGTTTTTAAACAGGTCTCTGATGTTGCGGAGGTCCCGATGTCGAGGGGCAGTCAAAGCAAAGGGCCTGCCTCCTCTGTGCTTTAATCTGGACCTCAGCACAGCGACAAGCATTTGGTTCTTCTACTCTTCATCATTCTCTTCATCATCCTCCAGCTTCAACACGTCACTATGATTGACCGTTCAGGTGACGAGTTTCATCAGCACGTCTGTAGAGACAGACAGACACAGACTGAACTCTGGACTCTGCAGCTTAGCTCTGAGTCTGATCTAAACCTGCAGGTTCTCTGATGTCCAGCAGAGGCAGCAGTGAATCATTCCCCACAAACTCCCATGTTAAAAAGTCAAAGACAGAGCTAACTGGTGAACAGTGTGCTGTCAGACTGAGAGAAGAAGATAAACAGTGATGTGGAAACACAGCAGCACAAACAGGATGAAGTCTCAGCTTTAGCACAGTCATAGATCTACAGCTGTGTTTATCAGAGACACTCTACTTCCTGTTTTACATCCATGAAGCATAACAAGCTGACAGTCCATCTCTTCACCCAAAATCTTCCATTTTAAATAACACACACATCAGACTCACCCATCCAAGTTTGGAGATCCTGAATTACTTAGCGTCCATCTTCTGTGGGGACAGAAGAGAGACAGTCAGAGGTGGATCCAGATTGAGAATCTGTCCAGTGTTTGGACCTGAGCTGGATATACCAAGTCTAAACCTGCAGTTCATCTGGTGTCCAGCAGAGGCAGAAGTGAGTCAGTACCCAACAGACTTCCATGTTAAAAAGTCAAAGAAAGAGCCAGCTGATGAACAGTGTGCTGTCAGACTAAGAGAAGAAGATTGTAAACATGAATGATGTGGAAACACAGCAACACAAACAGGATGACGTTTCAGCTTTAGCACAGTCGTATATCCACAGCTGTGTTTATCAGAGACACTCTACTTCCTGTTTTACATCCAGGAAGCATAACAAGCTGACAGATCGTCTCTTCACCCAAAATCTTACATTTTAAACAACACACACATCAGACTCACCCATCCAAGTTCTCTACCATCTGAGATAGCCTCCATCTTCTGTGGGGACAGAAGACAGACAGTCAGAGGTGGATCCAGACTGAGGTTCTCATCCTGGACCCACATGTGACTGCTGCAGAGGCAGCAGTGAGTCAGTCTAAATAGACCCAATAAACATGTTTACAGTACTTATACTAAGGGGGTGTGGCCTATTTGACTGACAGGTAGATGGACAGGATATCAATTCATTCCTTTACTGCTACCATCACCTCTAAAATCTGGCTCACTCCAACCGAACCTAATGAAAGCTGTTCATTGTTCATCGGTGCTGCTGGTTTCAGTATTTGTTTATTAGGTTGGAAACCTGCAGTCAACTGAGACTGTAGGAATTACCTAAATGATTGACAAAAGTCAAAGTCTCTTTATTTGTCTGATTATTTTATTTTTACTGTTTATTTTATTAACAACAACATTGTTAAGATTGTTTAAGTAAGTAAATAAATTTGAAATATACGTATCCCCTCCCCCCTTCCCCCCAAGACAAGTCTGCAGTGATTATGATCTAAACTTAGCCAAAGCTGATTGCCGATGAGCTTCCTGACATGTAAGTGTGGGAGGGGGTTTTGGTGCTGATAATAGTTATTAACTGCAAATTTTCATACTTCTCCGAAAACGTCAGAGCAATTTTGTAAATATGTGATATCTTGATAAACCGAGCAGATATTTAAAGTTTACACAGCTAGATTCTCACCTGGAAATGTCTTAAAAGTTTATTTTGTGATCCAGTGTTACTTCACTCCGTTATTACACTCTTAAATCCTACTACTTATACCTGCTTCTTTCAGGATCTTACAAAGCTTCAAACGATGCATTGACTATTAAATTAATTGATGATTTTGATAGTCGATGTAATCGTAACTAGTCAACTAATCATGGCAGCCCTAATGTGGAGAAAAGTTTCATTAAAATTGTCACAAATGTGAAAATAAAAGTATTTCTAATTTTTATGTAACTTTTGTAGACGCACTGATATATGAACAGCTTATGTAAAACTTGACAGATGATGTACTTCTAAAAACCTCCCTGAGGTAAAATCTGAGTTTATTTTCATAACAAGTCAAACATTATGACTGTGAGAATTATTCAGATCAAACAGTTCATGAGAAACTTCCAGATAAACTGACTGAACACTCATCACTTACTCTGCATCAGTGGGGGGGGCTGTGTCCTCACCACACAGGAACAAACCTTTGAAGATTTTCCACCAGGTCTCTGCAGAGGACAAAAACAGCAGTGACATCATCACCATCATCATCATCATGAGATCCATGAAGAACAGCTGAAGTCATGTGACCTCTGTGTGGAGGTCAGATCCATGGTCTCAGGTTAAATACTTCTTTATCACTTCCTCTGTGGGAAACGATCACTTCCTGCTTTATATTACCCAGCCACAGGCTGTGTCTCAATTCAGGGTATGCATGCTTGAAGTACGCATTTCAAGTGCGATTACATCACCGCCACGCGACGACGGCTGTCCCAATTCAAAGTGCACTTCAAATGCATACTCCAAATGCGCCGTCAATTTCCCCAAATATCAAGCGTGGTCCGGTGCACGCTTTGTGGCCCCATATATCCCACAATCCATAGCGCGGCGGTGGGTGTGGATTATGGAGGACCACAAGAGCCACACACATCGAAATAAAAAATTCTGTGCTTAATTTTAATAAACTGGTTTTTAAATTCTTTTCAAGTCTTCATTTCAAAATCCTTTTTCGAATTCCACTTTAATAAAAACATTTTCGAATTGCACTTTAATAAACCGCATTTCAAAAAACATTTTCGAATTGCACTTTAATAAACTGCATTTCAAAATCCATTTCCCTTTCCTGTTCGCTCAGGGATTAACATGTGGATTAGCAGTTGGATTAACAACTTCATTTTAAAAATCCTGCTGCTATTCAAATTAGCCACACCGTGGGATGTAAGGAGCTCTCTGATTGGTTGGACAGACACAGGCTGTCTGCCAGCCTGGATTTTTCTAGCTCATAGCTTCGCCCTGCTACGAAGCGTGTGTGCTTGTACAAAGGCCGTTCAGCCTCGGGATTTAGACTCGGCTCGACACGGATATGTGAAGAATGAAGGGACCCTGCAGCGAAACGGAGAGCCCAACCTCTGACTGAGTGCCCGTTTACTCAGTCTGACCACCTGTTGAAGGTAACGTGCTAACATGGCTAACGCTAGCATCACCGCACGTAGCCCCGTTATTTTAAGGTCATTTTAGCTTATGAAAGTTTTACGTCGCAGCTGTACGAGCTAGCTACGTGTTTTGTAAGCTGCTGTGCTCTTCACAAATAAAGCTGGAAGCAGCTCAGACTGTTAGAACCAGCACTGAGGCCTGTTACATTTATACAGTGTTAGAGCAATGGCTGCAACCTACAGCCTTTAAACTAGCGATTAAAATGCTGACAGTAAACTCGTCAGTCCAGATGTTACCACATTACTTTGTGATACTTAGAGTTAAAACAACTGAGACAGGCTGATTAAAATAACAGCTGTCAGTTCTCTCATTCCTTATGTCAAGACTGGAGATCACACTACTGATTTCAGTTCATTTAATATGTGAGTGCACAGATTCATTCTCAACTGGACATAAATGATGATCAAAGGTTGTATATATGATGAAGTCATCAAATCCCAGCCTCTAACACAGTGCGCTGAATCTTAGCTTTGAATGTCCAGTATATTCTAATCAGTGCAATGTAAGCATTCACTGAACCTACAGTATCTACACCTGTGTGGTAAATGTGTAGTAAAGATACAGATAATGAAGTTTAATTATTAATACAATATACATCATGAGAAAGGAAGCTGAAATTGATTCAGTTTAGTACTTGTCTCTGTATGTTCTGTGATTATAAAGGCCTTAAATTCTGTGATATATACTGTAAATGATTTTCACAGAGGTCTTAAAGTACTTAAATCACTGCTGATAGTCTGGTTGTTTATATTTTCACGTTTTTGTGTCTGTAGGGCTGTTTGATGACGATTTGGACTCCTCTGGGAGATGAGGACACACCCACATCTGTTCCATACTGCAGCCATGGATGGTGTTACAGCTCTGAGTCAGCTTTGGGCCATCAGATGCACACACTGGAAAACATGACTGTTGGCCACATGTCGGCAAAGTTATGTGACATTAGTGATGTTTGTACTTTCAGCGTTAACTTGGTTTTAAAGCCTCTACTTCTAAATATATATAGAAGTGGTAGTGCCAGTCAGATGTTTGTAGCTGTGGGTGTTTGGACTTTTAAAGCACTTTTAAGAAAGTTAATGTTCAATTTTAGAGAACGACTGGATGGTTCGAGTAACAGTATAATTTTAGCACTTACAGATCTGACAGTGAGTGGTTCCCGTTACTCATCCAGTCTGATAAAGCACTGGTTAAAGTGTTTGTGTATTTATTGATTTATTTTAAGTAATTGTGTTTTATGTATATTATGGTGTTATATTTTACAAATGCTTCATATATTTATTTATATACACTTATTTATATATATATATGGACATGAAGTCTGCCAATAAAGATTGAATATATATATAGCTGACCTTAATCTTACAGAGAATGTGATGATTTCATGGATAATTAAAGTCAGTCATATATCCACAAACACAACAAGCTGAAAGTCAGTGATGCTGCTCGGTTTGCAGTCCTGAATATGACGGCACAAGCAGGATTCACTGCACTGTTAATGTTAGCTATGTTATATTGCTGCCTCTGTTCGGTGGTGTCGAGCCAAACGGACACTCACTCACACTGATCTGTTTCCTGTGTACCTCTTCACTTCCTGTGTTTCCTTCAAAATAAAAGCAGTAGGGGAACAGACTCTAAATTGTGTCTGTGGATGTTTGCGAATGATCAGAGTCCATGACAGGTTCAGTATAATGATAATAATAATTATAATAATAATAATAATAATAATGATGATGATAATACAGGTGTGAGAAATTTAGTGTGAATGAACAGTGTTATGAAGGTGACTGTGTGTGACTGCATTGATGCTTCAACTTGCTGTTTGTTTCAGCTCAGTCCACCTCACAGTGTCTCATACTTACCTTTGACCCACAGTGCCACTATTGCCTGTCTAAGGACATTTCCATCCCGGTCCAAGACAATGCAGTGGTAAACACCTCCATCTTCACAGAGAGGCTTCATCAGAGTCAGGCTGAAGTCTCTGTTAGTCATGTGGTCTGGATGCATCTGTACACGGCCTTCATAATCACGATAAGGCTGAAGCTTCCACTGACCTTGATCCATAACACACACACAGATCTTTTTATAGCTGGGTTGTGCACGTGTCCACTTCACTCTGACAGCAGCAGGCAGGTCTTCGTCCTTTCTCCAGGGCAGCTCAATGGAGTCCACCCCCTGTGTCACCTCCTCTGCTTTCAGCATGCAGACTGAGAGAAAAGAGCAGAGCTTGAGCAGGTAACAGGTAAGCTCAGGTTTAATTAGGTGTTACATTTACCTCCATCATGTAAACAGGCTGTTACCACAACAACACCTTAGCTGTCTATGGATTACACACTGACAGGTGCCATTGATCAGAAGAACAGTCTGTGACTGAAGGACAGACAGACTTTACATATTTAATATGATTGTTTTAAAATGAGCTCTTATTTTGTTATTTATCTTTGTGTTCTGTGTGCTTTTATTTTGAACGCCTGTAGAGGAGCACTGTGTTGTTAGTTCACAGATGTGTGGACAGCTGATGGAACATCATCATCATCAGTTATTAGTTTCCGGGATGTTTGGGACCTGCTGCTGTTTGTGGCTGATTCCAGATCAGCACTTTGTGAATGTGTGAGGTCAAAGGTCACAGACATCAGTGTTCACAGACTGCAGGTGAAGGTCAGTGAGGTTGTGTTACTGTGTCACACACTAACCTGCTCTGTTCTTTACTATCTTATATGCACGGTACACAACGGCACCGTAGAGAGCATTCAGGAGGAGCACAGGAATCAGGACAGCCAAAACTATTGGCCATACTGGAGGAGGAGGAGGACGTTCTGTAACACAAACACAAACAGAAGATCATGCAGCATGTTTGACGAACCAACATCACTGTAGTTACTCTGTTATTAATATTTTACCTGCTTTACTCAAAGCGCCATCATGAAACTCAATGGTAATAACTGAACCACAGGGATCAATGATGTTAAAAATGTTAAACTCGGAGTCTAAACTCTTGGGTTTTCAGCCTCACAGAATGACGTTAGTTTAAATCAGACTGATCCTGATCAGATCCATCAGTCATCACCTCACTGATCTTTGATCAGTCACTCTGAATCTCCACACTCATGCATGGAAGCACGGGCATCAACTGCTCTGATGTTCAGTATCAGAGCAGCTGATTGGCTCTTTCACATAACCATGAGTTTGCTGGTCTGATATCAGAGAGTCAGATAAACTTCCTTTGTGCTGTGTTATGATTTAATGTTGTCAGTGTTTTGTTTTATGTTATGTTTAAGGATTTGTTCTCGTTTCCTGTTTTATTGTGAAGGTCTGCGTCTCATGTGAGTGTGTTCAGTTTTACCTCTGTCTCGTCTTGTTGATTATTCCCAGCTGTGTTCCCCACCTGTGTGCAATCTCCCTGTGTTTCCCTGTGTGTATTTAAGTCGCGTCCTCTGTCTTTGTAGTTTGGCTGGCCCGTCTGTGTATCCACCATGTCTCATCCGTGTGTTTCCCTGCTGCCCAACCGTCATCTGTTTTCTGCTCGCGGTTATTTGTGTTCAGGTTTGTGTTTCTGTTCAGGGTCAGTAGTTTAGTTTTTCCCAGTATAGTTTAGTTCTCCATTCACCATTTTGTCCATCTCTTTTGTTGTGTTTGCCTTAGTGGCACCAGCCATTTTTAGCCAACCTGGTTGTCTATTTTAAGATAAAGCCTCTTCTCACCCACAACCTGGTATTCATCTTCTTTTATGTTGCGGCCTTGAGCCGGGTCGTAACAGAAATGGGGGCTCATCCGGGATACATTCGTCTTCGCTGGAGGGTCCAGAGGACCGCTTCAGCATTCTGTTTCAGCTGGAGGGTCCGAGGGGCCTGTCCAGCCTTCATTCGTCTTCGCTGGAGGGTCCGAGGGGCCTGTCCAGCATTCGTCCGTCTTCGCTGGAGGGTCCGAGGGACCGCTTCAGCCTTCCGTTTCCGCTGGAGGGGTCCAAGGGGCCTGTCCAGCCAACATTCGTCTTCGCTGGAGGGTCCGAGGGGCCTGTTCAGCCTTCGTCTGTCTTCGCTGGAGGGTCCGAGGGACCGCTTCAGCATTCCGTCTTCGCTGGAGGGTCCGAGGGACCGCTTCAGCATTCCGTCTTCGCTGGAGGGTCCGAGGGACCGCTTCAGCCTTCAGTCTCCGCTGGAGGGTCCAAGGGGCCTGTCCAGCCATCATTCGTCTTCGCTGGAGGGTCCGAGGACCGCTTCAGCATTCTGTTTCAGCTGGAGGGTCCGAGGGGCCTATCCAGCCTTCATTCGTCTCCGCTGGAGGGGTCCAAGGGGCCTGTCCAGCCAACATTCGTCTTCGCTGGAGGGTCCGAGGGGCCTGTCCAGCATTCGTCCGACTTCGCTGGAGGGTCCGAGGGACCGCTTCAGCCTTCCGTTTCCACTGGAGGGGTCCAAGGGGCCTGTCCAGCCAACATTCGTCTTCGCTGGAGGGTCCGAGGGGCCTGTCCAGCATTCGTCCGTCTTCGCTGGAGGGTCCGAGGGACCGCTTCAGCCTTCCGTTTCCGCTGGAGGGGTCCAAGGGGCCTGTCCAGCCAACATTCGTCTTCGCTGGAGGGTCCGAGGGGCCTGTTCAGCCTTCGTCTGTCTTCGCTGGAGGGTCCGAGGGACCGCTTCAGCATTCCGTCTTCGCTGGAGGGTCCGAGGGACCGCTTCAGCCTTCAGTCTCCGCTGGAGGGTCCAAGGGGCCTGTCCAGCCATCATTCGTCTTCGCTGGAGGGTCCGAGGACCGCTTCAGCATTCTGTTTCAGCTGGAGGGTCCGAGGGGCCTGTCCAGCCTTCATTCGTCTCCGCTGGAGGGGTCCAAGGGGCCTGTCCAGCCAACATTCGTCTTCGCTGGAGGGTCCGAGGGGCCTGTCCAGCCTTCGTCCGTCTTCGCTGGAGGGTCCGAGGGGCCTGTCCAGCCTGTGTTCAGGTTTGTGTTTCTGTTCAGGGTCAGTAGTTTAGTTTTTCCCAGTATAGTTTAGTTCTCCGTTCACCATTTTGTCCATCTCTTTTGTTGTGTTTGCCTTAGTGGCACCAGCCATTTTTAGCCAACCTGGTTGTCTATTTTAAGATAAAGCCTCTTCTCACCCACAACCTGGTATTCATCTTCTTTTATGTTGCGGCCTTGAGCCGGGTCGTAACAGCTGAGAGTCTTATTACAGTTCACAGCAGAGTTTAAGTCACACAGCTGGAAACAGGTGTGGACGTTACACAGAGAAGCTCAAAGGAACCTCTGTGACAGAAACACTCACAGCTCACTTTAGTTCAACTAAACATGTTCATATATGAAGTCTGTGTCGACCTCAGGACCTCTGCAGCTGAACTCTGTCCACTCACCTGAGACCTTCAGCTGTACTTCAGTCTTGTTCTGATGTTTTCCATCCTTGCGAGTGGTGCAGGTGTAGGTTCCACTGTCGGAGTATGCAGGGTTCCTCAGAGTGAGGCTGAGGACTCCAGTCTGCAGAGCGTCGACTGTCATTGATGTTCTGTTCTTGTAACGAAGGTTTTGGTTTGTAAGATCGGCACCGCTCTGCTGATGCTTATGGACCACTGGGAGAGTGAACTCATCCCGGCTCCACACAACAGCTGTGGAGTTCCTGGAAACATTAGTTGGCACCTGACAGGGCAGCAGGACTGACTCCACCCCCTCATACACCTGCACTGGTGATGCATGCTGGGAAACTGAGTAGAGAATAAAAACAGCTCAGTGCAGCCATGTGAGCTTTGTGTTGGACATGAACACAGAATCAGCAGTGACCCTTTTATTTAACCTGTTTACACTCAAACCTGAACACTCAATTAAACAACACTCAGACGATGTCACATGAAACACACTGATGATGATGATGATGATGAGCAGGGATGGGTATCGTTTAGGTTTTATCCGATACTGGTGCCAAACCAGTACTTTTGAAACGGTGCCGGTGCTTAAATGGTGCTCGAACCGGTGCTTAAAGAATGGAGAACACAAAATTGGTCCAAAACCCTCTCATGTTTACCTGTTTTTTTTTTTTTTTGGGGGGGGGGGGGGTAGATAACAATGTTAGCCTTTTTTGCAGCTATAAGGCATGTATGGTATCACTCTTTGCTGGAAGAAGTGGTTAACCCTCTGGGGTCCAGGGTATAATTGGCCGTTTTTGACTGTTTTTGATTTTACCTCTATATTTCACCTTTAAAATGTGTTTATCTTGCCTTGTTTGGTGTCATTATTTTCAGCACAACCTCAAATATCTAAAATTTGAGTCATTTTTTTCATATTGACATACTATATTAGCACAATTGATATAAATTCAGGCAAAAAATTCAAAATCAGAGTAGAGAAAAGTTAAATTTTTTACTGTAAAACCCACAAACGTGTTTAAGGAATCATTTTCATGACTTGAAATGCAAATAGAAAATGTACATTTCTAAAAATTATGCACAAGTTTTGCAAACAACAAAGTTATATGGTACTATTTACCTAAAAATGCAGCCAAGGCCTCAGGCGTTTTTTATATAACCATTTAAATCTATTTACAGAACAATCAGGTGTGCTGCATCAAATAAGAAGGCACACAAATTATTTGTACCAGTCCAAAAAAAAATAGTTTGTGTTCAGTATAAGACAGAGGAGAACACCACAGGCCTAAACCCTGCAGGTCTGACAGCAGGAGGTGGATCAATCCTGTTTTCAGCGAGACAGCGTTTACACTGGAATCTGCCTTTCATGGCTTTTTTGGAGCAAATCTGACATTCAGCAGTCTAACTGACACACAATACAAAACAATAACTACACAACAAACTAACTACAGCCTCCAAACACGCTAAACGTCACTAATGTCTCACATATGAAAACTCGCTCTCTCTCTTTCTTTCGCTCGGCCGCTTTCCATCGCGGGTGTCACTACTAAAACTGCCCCTTCTCCCTAAACAACCAAGTGCCACATGTTGCCATATCATTTTTTGATTGGCTGACATGGTATCCTCACCAATAGGGAAGGGATGTTTCTTTTTCTTTTTTCGCTCGCAAGCGGAGAGTGTTTGCTAGCGCTGTCCATAGAAAACGCTGTTTTTACCGTTTCTTCCCGCTGTAAACACCACTGTTTTGTTCAGAAAAAAACATCGCGTGTATTTTTATCATAACTCTGGTTTTACATACGCATCGACACAATTCGAAAACTGGTATATAGTTTGAAGTCCGCACCTTCGACCCAACTTGAAATGGAGACTGAGTCGCTGCATCTTGTAGCTGTGTCATCTTAAATTGGTCATGTGATTTTGACGCGCCGGTGCGCGTCCGTCGTCCCCAGAGGGGACAATGGAAAAAACACAAACTTTATCCAAAAACCTCTTATGTTTAGCTTGGTCATTTTAGCCTTTTTGGCCAGGGTGAAGGGAGTATCTGCCATCAAACAAGGAGACAGCCGCATCTAACTACGACGGTTTTAGCTAGTTTACCTTACATGCATTAATGTAATAACGTGGTTAGCCTACTCAACGTAAATTACACATGAACAACATTAAGCTACTCACGCAGAGAAGAACGGCTGCTGCTGCCATCATCATCTGTCATCATTTCTGCTACACTGGCAGGGCTAGGGGCCAGGACTCTCCTCTTCCGGGTTTTGGGGGATGTTGCTAACTCCAGGTCCGATAACAGGCACCACACCCGCAGTAGATGTGCACGGTGTGAGGTCTTGCAGCAAGCTATCAAATACGGCGCATTTCTCTGCTTTAAAAAAAACAAACAAAAAAACCTGCGATGCGTCGCCAGGTGTTTCATCGGATTTGAGGTGTTACCTCCTTTGATAGTATCACAGTATCACCTTAAAGTACTTGTTGCAGGCTGCTGAGTTTGCATCTTTTGCTGTGAAGTACAGCCAGACTTTGACCGCTTCGCCTTGGGCATTTTTAATCTGTAGCTCTGCTGTAAAAGAACATACGTACCTAGGCACACCTACTGTCCTTGGAAATGTAAAATGATTGGCTAGAATCCAAAGTGTATGACATCTCAGAAAAAAAAAGCACAGAAATAAAGCACCGGAATGTGCACTGTTTTTCGGTCTGGTTGCTACCGTTTATGTCAGAATCGGTGCCATAATGGCATCGGATACCGGTACCCATCCCTAATCATGAGAAGTCAAACCTGAAGCTTAGACTTTGCCGAGTGTTGTTTGTCCCTTTAAACAGGATCTGTGAGCCCCAATACGCCCACACAGGCTCACACTGGTCTGCATTAATATTAATGGAAACAGATCTTTGCAGATGTGACCATCCCATAACATCAGAAACATTATTGGTGTTAATTACACAGAGATCATGATTCAGCACACACCTGTTAATCCATCTGTTTCATATTAAAGCTCATGAATCCTTTATTGTGCATCTTGGAGCCACCACAAATCTGTAGATAGCCACAAACTACACAAACATTCTAATAATGAACACACTGTTAGTCATGTGATATCATCAGCAGCAGCAGCAGAGGTGGGTAGTATCGAGTTACAGTTACTCCATTGCATTTACTTAAGTTTTTTGGGGAAAAAAAGTACTTTTAAAGTACCTTTATTGCACCGTACTTTTTACTTGTAATGTTTAATGTTAATGTTTTACAGCTTAACAATGTTAATAGTTACTGTGAATGAGTTGGTTAAAGTTTAACTCATTTGATTGTTTTATTTTGCTGAATGCACTTTATATGCCTTTTAATCCTGCGTGAGAGGGATCCAGGCATGCTTGATGCCGAAATTGCCCAGCTGTTTAACTCAGACACTGAATTGATGGAATTGTGGAAGTTCAATATACTGAAAAAATAAGTGTATTTTTCAATATTTAATATGTTTCAGCTTAACAATGTTAAGAGTTACTAAGTGGACACCGTCCTGAAAATAAAGACATTAGACTACGTGTCCTTGGGGGGGGGGTAGGCTCTGTTGGGATTAAATTACTTAAAGTGCCTCAATTCTATGCTTTATATTAACTAAAATGCCATATCACCATATAGTGTAGTATTAAGTGGACACGGCCCTGAAAAATAAAGGCATTAGACTACGTGTTCTTTCTAGAGTGAAATGCTGTAGACTCTTGCACATGCTTGCCAGGGTGAAGTAGATAACAGGGGACCATCTTCTAGCGGAAAGTTACTGAGACACTGCTGTTTAGACTAGAATGAGAGAGCTTCTGTAATAAAACTGTTAGGGGCACAACACCATTTTGAGATCCCTCCCTCCTAGGAGTAATTGTGTAAGAGAAATAAAGTGTGAAATGATCTACTGAGCAGTGTTTCATGTTCCATCGGATGCCTATGAGGAATCAAAAGAACTCGGTGAAGTGTTGATATTTAACAGTAGTCGAGCTTTTCAGTTCAGTCAGCTGCACTTCGATCTCCTCTGTGTCCAGCCAGTTAAAAACAGACAAATCCAGCTGCTCATTAACCCTTTAAGACCTACCATAGAACCAAGTCCGCCAGAGCTTACTTTATATTTTTACATGCTGTAGTGCCATTTTTGGGAGCATTTCAAGTTGCTATACATCAATACAACCGTTATAGCCCAGATTTTAATAATATGTATGCATTAAGTCCATAGTAACTACATAAATTGCAAAAAAGTGCAATAAACTACAAAAAAATTGAAAATCGTTTTTGGTTTTTTTACATATATTTCTACTTGCAGAAATTTAAGAGGTTTATCCCTCAAAACTTTAAATACAAAAAAGTTGCAAAAATAGTTTACAACAATAGGAAATTTATTTTGAGTGTCTTCATAGTTTTATTTTTATATACTGCAGAAAAAATGAAAAACAATCCTATAATGAAATTTGTAAAGAAAACAGCATGTGCATCAAAATAAACTATTTAAAGCAGAGCAAATTTGAGTTCTAAGCATCCCAGAAACTATTCAGAAAAGCATAAAGTCAAAGATGACTTTTAAAAACACCAGTATAGGCTTATAAGGCCTACAAGTAAAAAACTACATTTTCCGCAAAAATGACGTCAATTCCGGTTTTGGGCAAGTAATGGCGGACATGCGATCATTCGCGCTGACGTCTATTTCAGTGTAGGAAGTGTTATGAACAGATATCGGATCGGCAAAGCGTGTTTCTGGAATATTATGTTTTTGTTCCTGCAAGAGCTTTTTATGCAATTTTTGCAAAGCTATATGTGGAAGGAAACCGTGACCTAGGACAAGCTGATGGCATAAGATCTAAGTACAACCCCTCCAGTTTCATATACAAAAAAAATTATTGCGCTAGCTTACGTGGTTCCAGTTCTACGGGGATTTAAAAATAGTTACGCAAAACTGAACATGCCCGCTCCGACCAGCTTTAAAGGGTTAAAGCTTTCTTATTTGATCAGAAAAGAAAACATTGGTCCATACACCTGAAAGTCCTGAAAACGCATTCGGAATTCTGTCTTGAGTCTTCGAATGTATCCATGTATTTCCATGGTGCTGATGCTGCGCTGAGCAGGCAGCACCTAAAGCATTTGAAGTGTTGGAATGTGGTCGTTTCAACATGGCTTGAAATAACTGCCAGCTAGCAACGTCCCTCTCACTGGTAGGCTAAGTTATTTTTAGCAAATTATAAGTTGAATCTGGTCGTTGGGGTTGTTAGCTAAGATATTGTCATTAAGAAGCGACACAACTAATGTGTCTACGCGAGCCAATTTGCAATGTGCACCGCTGGCCCGGCCATTTATTTTTTAATGCACCTTTTCAGATTTATTCACTGCGTGTTGTGCCATCAGTTAACCCTTCGCATGCCAGCTGCCGCACCAGTGCCCAAGGTTGCCGACCCCTGATCTATTGCGTAGCTTTCCTCATATCAAGAAGCTGTCAATCAAAATCAATACAGCTCTTCCTGCATCTGGAGCTTGTGAAAGACTGAACAGCTTCACAGCAAGAACCTTGAGAGCAAACCACTGCTGAAGCTCAACCATCACCTTACTGAGTGAAGAAATGGCACATTTTTGCTAAATATGCAGAGATTGATGCACACTCATACAAATTATGGTAAAGTGAGCTGTCTTGTATGTACATATGTTGAAGATGCCTCATTCTAATGTTTTCTCTGAGGCTGCTGTGCCATTTTGAGTAAAAGTGAATATAAAGTATACAGCACATGAAAATGGTTTGCACTGTTTATATATTCATATTATTTACTGTAGGTATTGGTTATAAAAGCTTTATGTTGTGAAAAACTGAAATCTGGAAATTAGAATAGTTGTGCCTTAATTTGTTTATGTTTTTACATATATATTTTATTTGAAAATACTAAAATTTGTATATATATATATATTTTTTTTAGCTTGTATGATAGTGTTTATTTAAAGAAAAAAGTTAAAAATAAATCAGGCGTTACAACCAGTTACTCAGTACTTGAGTAGTCTTTTCACTAACTACTTTTTTAATCTTACTTGAGTAATTTTTTGGACAACTAAGTTTCACTTTTACTTGAGTATTAAACAGTACATTGCATAATGACTGAAACCAGCCCACTGAAGGAACAATGGGCTGGGAGGTACTGTTTATAAGATTGGGGAAACCTGCAGTCAGCTGAGACTGAAGAAGTCACTTGGATGAGTGACGAAACGTTTCTCCCACAAAACGCTACGTCCAGATGAACAGAATCAACTTTTGGAGATTTACTTTCCTGGATGATTGAGAATGCATCAAGATCTCTCTCTCTCGACATTACTGATACACATACTGCTAGACATTGATATGCATCAAGACATTTTAACCCACTTTGGCTAGGTCATAATGATAATGGATTGCATTTATATAGCGTTTTCTAGGCACCCAAAGCGCTTTATAATTCCACTATTCATTCACTCTCACATTCACACACTGGTGGAGCCAGCTACAGTTGTAGCCACAGCTGCCCTGGGGCAGACTGACAGAAGCGAGGCTGCCATATCGCGTCATCGGCCCCTCTGGCCAACACCAGTAGGCGGTAGGGTAGAGTGTCTTGCCCAAGGACACAACGACCAAGACAGAGAGAGCAGGGGGATCGAACTGGCAACCTTCCGGTTACAGATGAGCTTCCCAATCCCCTCAGGATCGTACCGATGCTGTATATTGGATCGGTCCATCCCTAGTTTTGGTAAATGGTAAATGGACTGGTTCTTATATAGCGCTTTTCTGCTCTCACTGAGCACTCAAAGCGCTTTATACAACTTCTGCATTCACCCATTCACTTTATCTAAGGTGTTTAGTGCTTCTATCTAACATTCACTCGCACGCTCCGATGCATGCATCGGAGGGCAACATGGTATCTTGCCCAAGGATATTTGGCATGCAGACTAGAGCATACTGGGATCAAACCACCAACCTTCCAGTGAGTAGGTGACCTGCTCTACCACCTGAGTTATAGCCAAATACTTCAGTGGGAGAAACATTCAGCACTTTTTGGGATGACGCACTAAATGTGTGGGTTAATCGTGTTCATCTGAAACAAAGGCTTTTATTTTGAAATAACGTCTCAGTTTCCCCTACACACGCACACACAGTCAGTAACCGTGGGTGTTATCTCCGTTCCACAGAAGTGGGTCTGCTGTACTCCTACTTCTCAGGATTTTAACTTCCTGCTCTCCTCCAGTGTTCATGTGTGTGTGTGTGTGTGAGTGTGTGAGAGAGAGTGTGTGTTGAGAAAGGTTTTCTTACCAAGTAACAGGAGGAAGAACATAACCAACATCTTCATCCTCAGTAAAAAAAAAGTCCTGTTACTGTAACACTGAATAATGACTGATACTAGCAGCACTGATGAACAATGGGCTGTGAGATCAGTTTCTTGGTCCTTAAACAAACAACCTCTAGCGAAGCGGATGGCACAACACAGAAGAGCTACCTTGTCAGGCCAGGACTCTGCAGTCTATTTACACCTACAGGCCAGTGGACACTCTTTCAATGATGAGGATGTACACATCCTGGAAAGGGAGGAACGCTGGTTTGAGCGCGGAGTCAAGGAGGCCATTTACGTGAAAAGGGAAAGACCATCTCTGAATCGAGGAGGAGGCTTAAGGGTACATCTTTCGCCATCTTACAATGCTGTGATTGCAGCCATTCCCTCTCTGTGAATGGTACTCATGGCCATTGATCAGTGGTCTTTGATCAACCTTTGATACAAGACCGGGAAAACCTGCAGTCAGCTGAGACTGAAGAAGTCACTTGGATGAGTGACAAAACATTTCCACCACTGAAAACGTTACATCCAGATGAACAGAATCAACTTTTGGGATCATTTTTACCTGGATGATTGAGCATGCATCAGAACAAATCATTATTAATTACTTATTTTAAATGTCATTAAATCTATTCCCCAGTAGATTTCTAAACCCTGAATTCATCCAGCTAATCTGCATCTATATTTACATTCATTTGGTTCTGTACTTGACAATTATAATATCCATCCATCCATTTTCTTCCACTTATCCGGGGCCGGGTCGCGGCCCAAGCCCAGACCTCCCTCTCCCCAGCCACCTCCTCTAGCTTGTCCGGGGGAAAAGGCGTTCCCAGGCCAGCCAAGAGAGATAATCTCGCCACCGTGTCCTCGGTCTGCCCCGGGGCCTCCTTCTGGTGTTAAAGTTTTAATATAGTTATAATAACTATTTACCTCTCCGTGAATCGCTACCTTATCGTGGTGGAGGGGTTTGTGTGTCACAGGGATCCCAGGGGCTATGTTGTCTGGGGGCTTTTGCCCCCTGGTAGGGTCTCCCATGGCAAATTGGTCCTGGGTGAGGGACCAGACAAAGAGCGATTCAGAAGACCCGTATGAAAAGAACATCGAGGGAACAGTTTACCCTGCCCGGGATAGGGTTACCGGGGCCCCGCCCTGGAGCCAGGCCCGGGGAGGGTGCCCGAGGGCGAGCGTCTGGTGGCCGGGCCTTAGTCCATGGGGCCCGGCCGGGCACAGCCCGAAGAGGAGACATGGGCCCATCCTCCCGCAGGCCCACCACCCGCAGGAGGCGCCATAGGGGTCGGGTGCAATGTGTGTCGGGCGGCGGCCAGGAGCGGAGGCCCTGGCGGACCGATCCCCGGCTGCCAAGACTGGCAATAGGGACATGGAATGTCACCTCTCTGGTGGGGAAGGAGCCTGAGTTAGTGCGTGAGGTTGAGAAGTACCGGCTAGATATAGTCGGGCTCACCTCTACGCATGGCTTGGGCTCTGGAACTAGTCTCCTGGAGAGGGGCTGGACTCTGTCTCAGTCTGGAGTTGCCCCTGGTGAGAGGCGGCGGGCTGGGGTGGGTATTCTAATATCCCCCGGCTTGCTGCCGGTACGTTGGGGTTTTTCCCGGTGGATGAGAGGGTTTGTTCCCTGCGCCTCAGGGTCGGGGAACGGGTCCTGACTGTCATCTGCGCTTATGCGCCGAGTGGCAGTTCAGAGTACCCAGCCTTCTTAGAGTCCCTGGGGGGGTGCTGGAAGGTGCCCCACCTGGAGACTCTGTTGTCCTACTGGGAGACTTCAATGCTCACGTGGGTAACGACAGCGAGACCTGGAGGGGCGTGATTGGGAGGAACGGCCTCCCTGATCTGAACCCGAGTGGTGTTTTGTTATTGGACTTCTGTGCAAATCACAGTTTGGCCATAACGAACACCTTGTTCGAACATAAGAGTGTCCATAAGTGCACGTGGCACCAGGATGCTCTAGGCCGCAGGTCGATGATCGATTTTGTAATCGTATCACCAGACCTGTGACCATATGTTCTGGACACTCGGGTAAAGAGAGGGGCTGAGCTGTCAACTGATCACCACCTGGTGGTGAGTTGGATCAGGTGGCGGGGGAGGACGCTGGACAGACCCGGCGCACCTAAACGCGTAGTGAGGGTGTGCTGGGAACGTCTAGCAGAGGCCCCAGTCCGCGAGATCTTCAACGCACACCTCCGGCAGAGCTTCAACAACATTCCGAGGGAGACTGGGGACATAGAGTCCGAATGGACCGTGTTCAGCGTCTCCATTGCCGAAGCTGCTGCATTGAGCTGCGGCCGCAAGGTGGTTGGTGCCTGCCGTGGTGGTAATCCCCGAACCAAATGGTGGACACCAGAGGTGAAGGGAGCCACCAGGCTGAAGAAGGAGTCCTATCGGGCTTGGTTAGCCTGTGGGACTCCAGAGGCAGCTGACAGGTATCGACAGGCCAAGCGGAATGCGGCTCGGGCAGTGGCTGAAGCAAAAACTCGGGTGTGGGAGGAGTTCGGAGAGGCCATGGAAAAAGACTTTCGGACTGCCTCGAAGAGATTCTGGCAAACCGTCAGGCGTCTCAGGAGGGGAAAGCGGTGCTCTACCTGCACTGTGTATAGTGCTGGCGGTGCGCTGCTGACGTCGACTGAGAAAATTGTCAGACGGTGGAAGGAATACTTCGAGGACCTCCTTAAGCGACACGTCTTCCGAGGAGGAAGCAGAGTCTGGGGATGAGGGGAATGACCCGCCAATTTCTGGGGTCGAGGTCACTGAGGCAGTTAAACAACTCCTCGGTGGCAGAGCCCCTGGTGTTGATGAGGTCCGCCCCGAGTTCCTGAAGACTCTGGACGTTGTAGGGCTGTCCTGGTTGACACGCCTCTACAATGTTGCGTGGAGATCAGGGGCAGTACCCCTGGACTGGCAGACCGGGGTGGTGGTCCCCATCTTTAAGAAGGGAGACCGGAGGGTGTGTTCCAACTACAGGGGGATCACACTCCTCAGCCTCCCTGGGAAAGTCTATGCCAGGGTGCTGGAAAGGAGAGTTCGTCCGTTAGTCGAACCTCGGATACAGGAGGAACAATGCGGTTTTCGTCCTGGTCGCGGAACACTGGACCAGCTCTTTATCCTCTCGAGGATACTTGAGGGTGCATGGGAGTTTGCCCAACCAGTCTACATGTGTTTTGTGGACTTGGAGAAGGCATTCGACCGTGTCCCTCGGGGTGTCCTGTGGGAGGTGTTGCGGGAGTATGGGGTGTCTGGCCCACTGCTACGGGCCATTCGATCCCTATACAACCGTTGTAAGAGTTTGGTTCGCATTGCCGGCAATAAGTCGGACTCGTTTCCGGTGGGTGATGGGCTCCGCCAGGGCTGCCCTTTATCACCGATTCTGTTCATAATTTTTATGGACAGGATTTCTAGGCGCAGCCAAGTGGCGGAGGGCTTTCACTTCGGTGGCCTCAGAATCTCATCTCTGCTTTTTGCGCATGATGTGGTTCTGTTGGCTTCATCGGGTGAGGGCCTCCAGCTCGCACTGGAACGGTTCGCAGCCGAGTGTGAAGCAGCGGGAATGAGGATCAGCACCTCCAAATCTGAGGCCATGGTTTCTCAGCCGGAAAAGGGTGGAGTGCCCACTCCGGGTCGGGGATGAGTTCCTGCCCCAAGTGGAGGAGTTTAAGTATCTCGGGGTCTTGTTCGCGAGTGATGGGAGAAGGGAGCCGGAGATCGACAGAAGGATTGGTGCTGCGGCTGCAGTGATGCGGACGCTGCACCGGTCCGTCGTGGTGAAGAGGGAGCTGAGTGTAAAAGCGAAGCTCTCAATTTACCGGTCGATCTACGTCCCGACCCTCATCTATGGCCACGAGCTGTGGGTAGTGACCGAAAGAACGAGATCGCGGATACAAGCGGCAGAAATGAGCTTCCTCCGAAGGGTGTCTGGTCTCTCCCTTAGAGATAGGGTGAGAAGTTCGGCCATCCGGGAGGGGCTCAGAGTAGAGCCGCTGCTCCTCCACATCGAAAGGAGCCAGTTGAGGTGGTTCGGGCATCTGACAAGGATGCCCCCTGGGCGCCTCCTGGGTGAGGTGTTCCGGGCATGTCCCACCGGGAGGAGGCCCCGGGGCAGACCCAGGACGCGCTGGAGAGATTACATCTCACGGCTGGCCTGGGAACGCCTTGGTGTTCCCCCGGATGAGCTGGAGGAGGTGGCTGGGGAGAGGGAGGTCTGGGCTTCTCTGCTTAGGCTGCTGCCCCCGCGACCCGATCTCGGATAAAGCGGATAAGGATGGATGGATGGATGGATGAATACAATCTATTTGTGTATGATTGTCAGTCCAAAGAGTGAGAGAGGAAAGAGGGGAATGTGAGGCGAAAGTACAAGTTCAGGAAGAACCAGGTAAGAACACAGACAGGGAACAGTGACAGGCAAAACAGAAACTGTTAAACTGACAAAGAAAAAAAACCTAATTTTACTCATACAATCTGGAAGTTGTGTCCTCCCTATATTAAAGCTGCTATACAGAATCTGCAAAACAAACCTGTTTGAAACATTTTTGACCCTCTTTAACAACATTCTAACATAACATTATAATTGATTGGGGAAATTAAAATTAAAGATTAAAAAGATTAAAATTAAATTAAAATTAATTATATATTTTTATGTGGTTCAGCCACAACTCTACTAAAACCTCAGCCAATAATAGGTAGGCCAACTTTTGGATTATCTAGTTGTCTGTATGACTGCGGCACCACCACATTTACATCAGAAAGTGCCAAACAGTGCCCTGGTGGAGTGAGGAGCTGTAAAGAGAAGCAGAGTGCTCTGTTTATATTCTAAAAATGTTTTAAGCTAGCTTGTTTCAAAGATTCTGTACTGCAGCTTTAAATGTTTTCCAAAAGCACACATACACTTATCAGTGTTTCTCAAACTTTCTACAGTGTGTACCACCTGAGAAAATGTCAAGCTCTCCTATGAAAGCATGAAACTCATACATCTTACAACACAAAATTCCAATCTGTTACTAAAATGAAAAGTCACATACGTTAAAATAAAAGAAAAAAATCTGCAAAGCCATAGTAGTATCTGCAGTAAAGATCTTTTCATACATTGTATACCGTAGTTTTCAGGTCATAAGACGCTACTTTTTTCCCACACTGTGAACACTGCGGCTTATACTGACGTGCGGCTAATGCATATTTTTTTTCATGCGGCCAAAAACATTTTGCCTGGTAACAGTAGACCAATAAAATTGATAAGTAGTATATATACGGTATATATTTTTACCGGTGGTTAAGAGATGTTGCAGGGTGGTTTTCGGTTTTTTGCCCTTTTTCCCCGTCCCTCTTCCCCGCTGTTTTTCTTTCCCTCTTTCTTTCTCCCCTTTCTTTCCCCCAGTTAAGTCTGTCCCGTATTCAGCAAGTGAAAATAAAATAAACAATAAAAGGTGAATCAAATGGACCATTACGGCAAGGCTGGGATGGTCAATTTGGTAAAGTAAATCCGTTGGGCATCTTTCTTCGCCTTTAGACAATAATTCTGATGGCAAAAGAACCAAACGGGACAGGTTAAAAAAAAAAAAAAAAAAAAAAAAAAAAAAAGAGATGTTGCAGGGCTCGCAAAATCGCTAGCCCGACGTCCCGGGGCTAGCGATTTTCCCAGTCGGGCTACCAGAATCTATCCCTGCCCTGCCCGTTGGGCTATCATAGGAAGGAAAAATATACGTCAATGCTTTTGCATTCTTTCGGAAATGTAGCTGGGTAAATATGTCATTGGCATCGGTGAGCCACTGTCAATATGTGACTAGGGCTGCTCAATTAATCAAATTTTAATCTAGATTACGATCTGGGCTTTCAACGATCATTAAAAATGACTGAGCCGATTATTAGCACCTCCCTCGTGCTTTACTCTCGCGCTGCTCCGTGTGGCAAATCGAGCACACCTCTCTGCGTTTCGAACACGCGTCACAACAATTAAGAGGAGCTAACAGAGGGAAGCTCGGAAAGCTAAGCAGGAGTTATTTGGAGAGCAGAGTGAATGCCGTTGGCTGAAAAGAGAGGTAAAAAAAAAGCCCCTTTAGTGGTGTGGAAACATTATGGGTTCGCGGAGTCAGACGTAGATCAAGTAGACATAGTGTGTAAACTACAACTGGTGTTGTAGCTGCACCACAGAGCGACATGGCAAAGTTCACTAAACATAGATGTTTACATTTTATTTTTTATATTGCAAACATTTGCACTGTTATCAGTATTTGCACACTATTTTATACTATTTTTGACAATCTTTAAAGCCATTATTCAATACATTGTTATTGTTAAATAAATATCATCAAATAATCAAGATCTCAATTTCAGTGAATATAATCGAGCAGCCCTATATGTGACATTCGCTGTCAAAATAAAATACGCGCACAAGATAAGAAGTTGCAACGCGCGTTTGCGTCCATAAGATTTTCTGGAGGAGGACAGACATTTGTTTAGAACTCTTAAAGATGTCGAAGAAGCTCCTTTAAGCCATTACTTTACCTCCAATGTCAGATGGAGTCCGAACCACAAAAGAAGCGCGTATTCTAGGAAAAGTGGTTGCAGGAGGTGAGCTGGCTTTAAAAAAATGATGAATGCACAGAGATTTGGTGCAGAATGTGCCATGAAAATCCCACTCTAGCGGACAAAAACAGTGCCTTTTATATGGACGCAAACGCGCGTTGCAACTTCTTATCTGGTGCGCGTCTTTTATTTTGACAGCGAATGCGCACATGCGGACCACTTATGTGCACCCGTGTAAATAACATAATGTTCTGCAGGGTGTGTTGTTGGTTTCCCTCGATTTCTGAGTCGACAAGTGCCTTTGTTACTGGGACCAGTAATTTTAAGAAAGGCCCCCATTAGGACCCATGAGAAATGCAAGAAATTGATTATTGCTCAGTCTGCAAAGAGCATACTAAAAATCTTACCTGTGATTTCAGTGGAAATTTCAAATTCAGGATCAGACACAGACTGATTCCTGTTGTACGGTTCTTACAGGCTCATAGAAATTTCTGTTCAATTACAACCAAGTATTTGAGTTGATGATTGTAATTTTTATACAGTATTGTAATTTGTGTTTCAACAATGTTTTTATTAATGTTTCGTTTCTGTTACAATATTATACATTAAAGTATAATATTGTAACAGAAACAAAACAGGAAACGAAACATTAAAAAAAAATTGCTCCCTTTTTTATTTGGGCTACTTAAATTTATTTCGGGCTACCAAAAACTGAAGAGTCCCTGCCCGAAGGGCTACCAGGGATTTTGAAATTTTGCGAGCCCTGTGTTGTAATTTGTTTGTGCACTGTTCCGTAAAAAAACCATAAGCAACGTAATTTGTGTGTTACCGATACGTACGTATACTGAAAGGTAGCCGTGTTAGAGGCGCTGTTCGGGGAAAAAAAGCATTTGCAGTATGTATTTTTGTATGTTACCATAACATTTATGTTACCTTACGGATTAAATTAAACGTTACAAATCCTCATGTGTAATATTTCTGTGTAAATATCTCATATTACAAGTAAAACGCATACGCATAAAATCCGGTGCAGCCTGTACAAGTACAAAATTGATTTTCTTTCTAAAATTAGAGCATGCGGCTTTTAATCAGGTGCGCTCTGTAGTCCGGGAAAGTTGCCTCCATTTTTATAATTTTTTTAATTAATATTTTGTAAATTTGTACATTTCAAGGACTCTTCTATTTTTGGAGTGTATTTTTTATGTATCTGTATTATATTATAAATACAAATTAAAAGTGAATCTCTGTCCAAAAGATGGACGGTTTACTTTTTACTCACTATGAGCATCATTCATTATTCTCCCCCAGTAATTAAGGTTAGGATATGTAGTTTTTTTATTCCAATCCATTCTTCTTTTGCAGCATTTAAATAACCTTCATCAGATTTGATGGTTTTGTTGCAGACTTTTCAAAAAAGTGTTTTTCTTTTCTAATGTGGGGATTAAATTGTGTTAAAATGTACAAAACAGTGATGTCATGTTTTGTGACAACTCATTGTGACAAGTAAGTTCATGTTGCATGGCTGGGCAGTTCTCTGGGTGCCCAGCACCCCCAAAGCTCTGATCCTAGAATCGCCCCTGGCTTACAGTCCTGTTACCAAACATTTTTTTGATCGAGAGTCCTGATCTGTGGATTCCTGTCACCGATGGCTGACTGACTGACTCCACCATTACAGACACGTGGAAATATCCTGTACTCAGGGTACACACTAACTTTGTCAAACACTCTGTTAATCTTACTGTTAATATGATCTATTTTATTGCTAAATACTTAAGTTTGAAGTTCACGGCACAGCAGCGCCTCACCTGCTCGTTATTCGCGGTCCTCACAGGTAAAATGAGATTTGTCTCGAGTGTCAGCGCCATTACATGAAAACACGTTAAAATTTAACAAAACTGAAGAGGAATCCATTGAATCCATTTCCATCTCCCAGCATTACCTGTGCACCTAAATTCAGACTGTCACACTGGCTCTGAAAGACTCTGCGGTAAAATACATAGTGTATACTACAGTAACACCTAAAACTCCCCAAATCTCTCACTGTAACCAGCAGGTTTATTCACAGGTACGGGCAGCTTACCTGTACAGTCCAGACGTCGCAGCAAACAGAAGAGAAACACCGAGAACGCTGATTTTAACATCTTTTTCTTCTTTTCTGCTACAGTTTATTGTTTTTAGTTTCCCGGTCAAAATCCGTTTACTGATACAAGACATCAGCTGTTCAGAGCTTTACCTAAGAGAGTTTTCTTCGTGTTCTCCACCCGTACGGGAAAATCTACACTGTTACGCCCGCTTGAAGCTGACGCTCCGGTGCGTGTGTCAAAAAAACAAAACAAAAACCCACTGCTTCCGGAGCACTGTCTAGAGGCTTGATTCGGTTGGCCAGAGTCACGTGATCAGTGACGTCCGAAGCTTCATTTAAACGTAACTGATTCAGTGGTTTATATTAAATTTAAGAACAAATCAGTATATATTCAGAAATGGGTTGATAGAAAAATTTTACTTGTGAGTCAATTACTGAATAACTGACTCACTTATCTTCTTATAGGGAATTTTTGTCTGTTTATGAGTTTTCCATCACTCCAAGACAATATACTGTAGTTTTTGATGCAATACCAGATGGGGTGAGAAGGTTATTGGTGTGTGCTCCTAAAGATAGAAATTGTATTATTCCAGAACTAAATCCCGCTAGCATGTACATCGGAAACATCTGTCCTTTATTGAGTGATAAAGCCATAAATGTATTAGACAAATTATTCAAAGAGGTATTGTTTCCAAACCTGCAGCTGTATTTTACTGGAACAATATTTACAATGACATAGACTGGAAAAAACACTTGGATTCAATCAAGGAAATTTATTATCACTAATAAGGCAAGAGAAGTCACTCTTAAGTTGATCCATAGATGTTATCCGGTAAGACATATCTGGTTAAATTTAAGAAAAATATTGATACTCTTTGTACTTTTTGCAGCAATGCAGAGGAAACAATATGTCATCTATTTTGGGAATGCACGTATACACATATATTTTGGATTGATCTAAATCCATCCATCCATTCGCTTCCGCTTATCCTTTTCAGGGTCGCGGGGGGCGCTGGAGCCTATCCCAGCTATAGGGCGAGAGGCGGGGTACACCCTGGACAGGTCGCCAGTCTGTAGCAGGGCCAACACACAGGGACAGACAACCATTCGCACTCACATTCACTGGCACATTTACACCTAGTGGCAATTTGGATTATCCAATTAACCTATCCCCACAAGTTGATCTAAATGATTTCATAAACACCAAAATTGATCCCTTGTGTAAACTGAAGTTTCAGCATATTCTATTTGGCCTCTCACATACCGATAAAATAATTCCAGGAAAAAAAAAATATTATCAATCTTCTGATTATTTTTGCCAAATTTCAGTTTAGACAGTTTAGTTTAACCTCTGTCTGATTTCTGTGATTGTCCAGAATGTGTGTTGGCCTAAACCTAAGCACAGTTTATCTTAACGTATATCAGGCAATGATTCAGAACATTTTTATTTTATTTTTTTAATTTTATTTAGAAAGACAGACAATAGATATTAATGAACATTTTAATAAATGTAAAAATGCCAGATTATAGCCTTAGGCTAATTTCCATCTGCAGACCCTTTGGCAGATTGGTGTTACAAACAAGTTAATAGCAACATACAGAGACACTATTTACAGACAAGCACAAAAACACTGATCAATTCATATTAGAACAAACAATGACAACAAGAATGGACAACAGAGGACATTATAGAAAACAATAATGAAAACACATCAATTATATTGCACAAACCCCAATATTCTTTGGGGTTTGTAACCCTAATTCTTAATTGCGCCTTGGCGATAAATAAAGTCTTTCTGATTCTGATTCTGATATTGCACATGCCCTTACTGTCCTGATATCACACTGACCCATTACAGTAATAGTTGTTACCCTTTTTGTAATACACTTACTCTTTTTCACGTCCAATATAAAGCATGATTAATTAAACATGTTTGTGTGATAGCTTGTCCCTCCGCGGAGCTGTGACTTTCCTGCGGTGCGAATGTGTGTGAGGTTGAGTCCCTGTTATCACCGTGACATCAAAAAAGTAACTGAGTTAGTAACTGAGTTACAAGATTCTAAAAGTAATTAATTACTTGAAAAGTAATTATTGCATTACTTTAAAACAATGTTTAACTCGCTGGGGTCCAGGGTATGATTGGCCATTTTTGGCTACTTTTGATTTTCTGTCTACATTTCACCTTTAAGAACTATTTACTTTGCCTTGTTTGGTTTTCAGCACAACCTCACATGTCTGAATTTAAAGTTATGTTCTCATTTTGACATACTGTATTAACACAATTGATCTAAAATCAGACAAAAAACATAAAATTCGAGTAGAAAATATTTTTTACTGTAACAACCACAAACATGTTTATTGAATCATATTTCATAACTTTAAATGCAAATATAAATTGTCAATTTTAAAATCATATGCACAAGTTTTGCAAACAGTAAAGTTATTTGCAGCCATTTACCTTTTATCTTTTTTAAATAACCATTTCAAACTATTTACAGAACAATCAGATGTTCTGCATTCAATAAGATGCCACACAAATTATTTGTGCCACTCCATAAAAAAAAAAAAAAAAAAATCTCTCCACTATAAAGGAGAAAGTCACAGCCTGATACCTGCAGGTCTGACAGTAGGAGGTGTAGCACTCATCCTGGTTTCTAAGCAGATGCCTCCACTAAAGACATTGCAGCAGTTGCCTTCCTAAAGACCCCTGGCGAAGATCAGAACCATCATGTGGGCTTTGTTCTGGGGAAAGCAAAATTGGCCCCACAGTCTGCTCATACAATTCCAAGGCTGGAAGTGGCAGCTGCTGTGTTAGCTGCAGAGCTTGCTGAAGTCATCCCAGGTGAACTGGACCTAATTCTTGATGCAGCTGAGCTACTTATTGTACATTGGAAACCACAGCAAAATGCAGAGAGTGTCTTCAGCGGCCAGAAGAGAGAAGGATGCCATTCCAAGGATGTAAAGTCGGGGAAGAATTTGTCTGACAGACAGCTCACCCAAACAGAGAAAAACATCCTTGCTAAAGGGTTGAATTTTGTTGTTACGCTGAGACAAATCCCGCTAGTGGAACTGATAACAACAGCATTGCAGTTGTGGAAGAAGAGCAACCACAGACGAAAGTTTCAGCCTGTCTCAGCAATGCAAAGCACCCAGCATCCAACATCAGCATGTAGGAGAGGAAGTCAGTCACATACTTAATAATAACAACAGCATTATCATCCTTCCAGCAGACAAGGGTAGGTGTAGGGATGGGTATCGTTTAGGTTTTATCCGATACCAGTGCCAAACTGTTACTTTTGAAACGGTGCCGGTGCTTACACGGTGCTCGAACCGGTACTTAAAGAATGGAGAACACAAACTTTGTCCAAAAACCTCTTATGTTTTTATTTTTAGAAGTCTCTCTTTTTCTGCAAAATGATAACCAAGTTAGCCTTTTATCTTGATACAACATACCTTCTTTGGTTGTAATCGGTGTTTAAAAAATGGAAAACACAAACTTCGTCATAAAACCTCTCATGTTTAGCTGTTTTTTTTTGTAAAAAGATAACAATGTTAGCCTTTTTTGCAGCTATAGGGCATATATGGTATCACTCAATCAAACAAGAAGACAGCCGCATGTAACTACGATGGTGTTTGCTAGTTCACCTTGCTGCATTAATTTAATAATGTGGTTAGCCTACTCAACGTAAATTACACACGAACAACATAAGAACCGCTGCTGCTGCCATCATCATCCATCATCATTTCTGCTACACTGGCAGGGCTAGGGGCCAGGACTCTACTCTTCGGGTTCTTGGGGGATGTTGCTAACTCCGGGTCCAATAACAGGCACCACACCCATAGTAGATGTGCTCGGTGTGAAACAGCAAACTATCAAATACAGCGCATTTCTCTGCTTTAAAAAAAACAAACAAAAAAACCCGCTATGCGTCGCCAGGTGTTGCATCAGATTCGAGGTGTTACCTCCTTTGCACAGTATCACCTTAAAGCACTTGTTGGAGGCTGCTGAGTTTGCATCTTTTGCTGTGAAATGTGATACTGTGCAAAGGAGGTAAAACTTTGAATCTAAAGAAACACCTAGCGACATATAGAATTTTGTTAAAAGCCGAGAAATGCACCATATTTGATAGCTTGCTGCGACACCACACAGCCGCATCTGCAGTAAAGATGGCTTTGAACAACACTCTCTGGTGTGGTGTCTCTATCACACCACAGTGGTGCCAAAACCCAGGAGAGAATGGTGAACCTAGCGATGCTACTCCAAGCCTGGTCAACACCGCCACCCCCACCGGTGTATCCTGACAGTGGGGAAGCGATGGAGACGCACTTCAGCAGCCGGAGGTAGTGGACAAGGCGTGTGGGGGTCCACGCCTGCCGGAGGAGGAGGAACAACCGGGTGAAGGGCTGCTCCTGCCAGGAGCGGTGTAGGAGCTGCTCCAACAGGAGGCAGCGGACGAGGCACACGAGGGTCTGCGCTAGCTGGAGGAAGAGAGGCCGCGGCGTGAAGGGCTGCTCCAGTTGGGAGCGGTGGAGGAGCCGCTCCAGCCAGTGGTAGGCGAGGTGCGACAGGGTCCGTGGCCGCTGAAGGCCAGGAGCGGTGGAGGAACCATGTGGGGAGACGGAGGTCCCCTTGCCAGGGGAGCCTGCTCGACCTGGGCCCGAGGTCAAAGCGCGAGCTGCTCTGAGCAACGGATGACGGATGATGAAGTAATAAAAGAAGAAATAAAAGAGTAATAAAAGAAAGATGTAATAAAAAATACTGCATAATTGCTCAGCACATGTTCTAAGCACCTGGCCACATAGGACCTGGACTTTTATTAGTGTGAATGCTTGTAAAAGCATTCACAGTATTGTTCTTCTAATCTTTATTATTAGTGTGAATGCTTGTAAAAGCATTCACAGTATTGTTCTTCTAATCTTTATTAGTGTGAATGCTTGTAAAAGCATTCACAGTATTGTTCTTCTAATCTTTATTAGTGTGAATGCTTGTAAAAGCATTCAAAGTATTGTTCTTCTAATCTTTATTAGTGTGAATGCTTGTAAAAGCATTCACAGTATTGTTCTTCTAATCTTTATTCTATTTTATTATAGATTCCGTACGTTTTTTGTACTCTATCTCCTTCAAAACCGTTCAACTTAGAAAAACCATTCAAACACCGTTAGATTCCTCTTCTTTTGGACACGACTGCTTCTATTTTTCTCATTCATAACATTTATATTTTTAAAATTATTCAACTTTTTTCAACAAAAATTTCCCATGTATTTCAATGGGGAGACCCTTCAAATCCTCATTCAACTTACTCATTTTCAAACTGTATCTACTTCAACATACGTTGACATAGAGCTACCATTCAAACTTTAAAACGAAGACAAGACATTCAACTATTCAACTTGTATTTATCTTTTCAATATCTGTTATACTTTTTCTTCAGTTCCAGTTTAAGTTTCATGATGTTTTTTCAGCCGTTTCAGCGTTTATAATGGGTGTGTATGGGACGGAATGTTGGGGCTAGAGTGAGACAGCTGAACTGCTAGAGTGAGAGGAGCGAAAAAATTAATCTTAAAATATTTTTTAAAACTGCTGCTGTGTCCGCAGCGTTTGCTCTACAGGTATGATTTTACCCTCAAAACGTAGCCATCGCTGTCCTCTTTCATCCAATGTGTTTACTATTGTGCTAGGTGTTATGGTTCTTTCATAAATGTCACCAAAGCACAGACTCCTCCCTCCAACTCCTCCATAGACTCCAATGTTAAAGTGGCTCAGAAAGTTCCTTTGAAAATCAGAAGAGCATGGTGTCTTTACACTGTCACCACGTCCATATAATAAACTCCACAGGCATGAAAACTGAGAATTAGGTAGACTGGACATTGCTGTCGCTCACGGTGAAAGAATTTTGTCAATAGGACCTGTACTTTTCATTTGGGAGCGATTTGTTTCGACCTGACTTTTCTGTTCATTTTAAGCAGCAAAAGTGAGGTGCATGTCTGTGTGCGTGTGTATGGAGCCCCTGGCTCAGTCACTATAGCAACCAGGCTCACACCTGCCTGCCTAACGAGCTCTCTCTCACTCTGCCAAGATTCATCTTGAATACTTCTCTTTCAACTGCTGCTGTGTCCACAGTATTTGCTCTACAGCCATCATTTTACCCTCAAAGTGAAGCCATCGTTCTTCTCTTTCCAACAGCGTGTCTTTCAAAGCTCAGAGATGTAAACCTTTAAAACTGTGTGGATCCAAGTGGAGGGATCATATTTTAGTCATTCAGTGATTCAAAGAATATGAACTTTTAATATTCATTCAGATGTTTTCTGACTCTGAATTTTCTGTTCTCATTTCTTAGGTTTTCCAAATTTTAATTTAAAAACTTTTCAGCTATTTTCCAACTTCTTCTGTGTGAACATCAACTTTCAAAAGTTCTGCACTTTTGTTTTCAGGTTACAAACTCTGTATTTTCAGGCTCATTCAACATTTTTATTTTTAACTTAAAATTCAGCAATTAATTCATTTCAGTGCATACATTCAGATTCAAGCATTCACACTGCAGTTTCTTCAGAAAATGCACTTTCTAGTTATATTTTATTATAGATTCCGTACGTTTTTTGTACTCTATCTCCTTCAAAACCGTTCAACTTAGAAAAACCATTCAAACACCGTTAGATTCCTCTTCTTTTGGACATGACTGCTTCTACTTTTCTCATTTTTAACATTTATATTTTTAATTTTATTCAACTTTTTTCAACAAAAATTTCCCATGTATTTCAATGGGGAGACCCTTCAAATCCTCATTCAACTTACTCATTTTCAAACTGTATCTACTTCAACATACGTTGACATAGAGCCACCATTCAAACTTTAAAACGAAGACAAGACATTCAACTATTCAACTTGTATTTATCTTTTCAATATCTGTTATACTTTTTCTTCAGTTCCAGTTTAAGTTTCATGATGTTTTTTCAGCCGTTTCAGCGTTTATAATGGGTGTGTATGGGACGGAATGTTGGGGCTAGAGTGAGACAGCTGAACTGCTAGAGTGAGAGGAGCGAAAAAATTAATCTTAAAATCTTTTTTAAAACTGCTGCTGTGTCCGCAGCGTTTCGTCTACAGGTATGATTTTACCCTCAAAACGTAGCCATCGCTGTCCTCTTTCATCCAATGTGTTTACTATTGTGCTAGGTGTTATGGTTCTTTCATAAATGTCACCAAAGCACAGCCTCCTCCCTCCAGCTCCTCCATAGACTCCAATGTTAAAATGGCTCAGAAAGTTCGTTTGAAAATCAGAAGAGCAGGCTGTCTTTACACTGTCACCACGTCCATATAATAAACTCCACAGGCATGAAAACTGAGAATTAGGTAGACTAGACATTGCTGCCGCTCACGGTGAAAGAATTTTGTCAATACGACTTATACTTTTCATTTGGGAGCGATTTGTTTCGGCCTGACTTTTCTGTTCATTTTAAGCAGCAAAAGTGAGGTGCATGTCTGCGTGTGTATGGGGCCATTGGGTGCAGTCACTATAGCAACCAGGCTCACACCTGCCTGCCTAACGAGCTCTGTCCCTCACTCTGCCAAGATTCATCTTAAACACTTCTCTTTCAACTGCTGCTGTGTCCACAGTGTTTGCCCTACAGCCATCATTTTACCCTCAAAACGTCGCCATCGTTCTTCTCTTTCCAACAGCATGTCTTTCAAAGCTCAGAAATATAAACTTTTTAAACTGTGTGGATCCAAGTGGAGGGATCACATTTCAGTCATTCAGTGATTCAAAGAATATGAACTTTTAATATTCATTCAGATGTTTTCTGACTCTAAATAGTCTTTTCTCATTTTTTAGGTTTTTCTAATTTACATTTAAAACATTTTCAGCTGTTTTCCAGCTTCTTCTGTGTGAACATAAGCTTTCAAAAGTTCTGCACTTTTGTTTTCAGGTTAAAAACTCTGTATTTTCCATCTCATTCAATATTTTTGGCTTAATATTCAGCAATTAATTCATTTCAGTGCATACATTCAGATTCAAGCATTCACACTGCAGTTTCTTCAGAAAATGCACTTTCTAGTTATTCTATTTTATTATTATAGATTCCGTACGTTTTTTGTACTCTATCTCCTTCAAAACCGTTCAACTTAGAAAAACCATTCAAACACCGTTAGATTCCTCTTCTTTTGGACATGACTGCTTCTATTTTTCTCATTTATAACATTTATATTTTTAATTTTATTCAACTTTTTTCAACAAAAATTTCCCATGTATGTCAATGGAGAGACCCTTCAAATTCTCATTCAACTCACTCCTCTTTCAACTGTATCTACTTCCACATACATTGACGTAGAGCCACCATTCAAACTTTAAAACGAAGACAAGACATTCAACTATTCAACTTGTATTTATCTTTTCAATATCTATTATACTTTTTCTTCAGTTCCAGTTTAAGTTTCATGATGATTTTTCAGCCGTTTCAGAGTTTATAATGGGTGTGTATGGGACGGAATGTTGGAGCTAGAGTGAGACAGCTCAACTGCCAGAGTGAGAGGAGCAAAAAAATTAATCTTAAAATATTTTTCAAAACTGCTGCTGTGTCCGCAGCGTTTGGTCTACAGGTATGATTTTACCCTCAAAACGTAGCCATCGCTGTCCTCTTTCATCCAATGTGTTTACTATTGTACTAGGTGTTATGGTTCTTTCATAAATGTCACCAAAGCACAGCCTCCTCCTCCAACTCCTCCATAGACTCTAATGTTAAAATGGCTCAGAAGGTTCGTTTGAAAATCAGAAGAGCATGGTGTTTTTACACTGTCACCACGTCCATATAATAAACTCCACAGGCATGAAAACTGAGAATTAGGTAGACTGGACATTGCTGCCGCTCACGGTGAAAGAATTTTGTCAATAGGACCTGTACTTTTCATTTGGGAGCGATTTGTTTCGACCTGACTTTTCTGTTCATTTTAAGCAGCAAAAGTGAGGTGCATGTCTGTGTGCGTGTGTACTGAGCCATTGGGTGCAGTCACTATAGCAACCAGGCTCACACCTGCCTGCCTAACGAGCTCTGTCTCTCACTGTGCCAAGATTCATCTTAAACACTTCTCTTTCAACTGCTGCTGTGTCCACAGTGTTTGCTCTACAGCCATCATTTTACCCTCAAAACGTAGCTATCGTTCTTCTCTTTCCAGCACCGTGTCTTTCAAAGCTCAGAGATTTAAACCTTTAAAAGTGTGTAGATCCAAGTGGAGGGATCACACTTTAGTCATTCAGTGATTCAAAGAATATGAACTTTTAATATTCATTCAGATGTTTTCTGACTCTAAATTTTCTGTTCTCATTTCTTAGGTTTTCCAAATTTTAATTTAAAAACTTTTCAGCTATTTTCCAACTTATTCTGTGTGAACATCAGCTTTCAAAAGTTCTGCACTTTTGTTTTCAGGTTAAAAACTCTGTATTTTCAGGCTCATTCAACATTTTTATTTTTAACTTAAAATTCAGCAATTAATTCATTTCACTGCATACATTCAGATTCAAGCATTCACACTGCAGTTTCTTCAGAAAATGCACTTTCTAGTTAGTGTGAATGCTTGTAAAAGCATTCACAGTATTGTTGTTGTAATCTTTATTAGTGTGAATGCTTGTAAAAGCATTCACAGTATTGTTCTTCTAATCTTTATTATTCTATTTAGTGTGAATGCTTGTAAAAGCATTCACAGTATTGTTGTTGTAATCTTTATTATTCTATTTTTTTATTATTATTATCTATTCCGTACGTTTTTTGTACTCCTACTCCTTCAAAACCGTTCAACTTAGAAAAACCATTCAAACACTGTTAGATTCCTCTTCTTTTGGACATGACTGCTTCTATTTTTCTCATTTTTAACATTTATATTTTTAATTTTATTCAACTTTTTTCACCAAAAATTTCCCATGTATTTCAATGGGGAGACCCTTCAAATCATCATTCAACTTACTCATTTTTAAACTCCTACTACTTCCACATACATTGACGTAGAGCCACCATTCAAACTTTAAAACGAAGACAAGACATTCAACTATTCAACTTGTGTTTATCTTTTCAATATCTGTTATACTTTTTCTTCAGTTCCAGTTTAAGTTTCATGATGTTTTTTCACCTGTTTCAGAGTTTATAATGGGTGTGTATGGGACGGAATGTTGGGGCTAGAGTGAGACAGCTCAACTGCTAGAGTGAGAGGAGCTAAAAAATTAATCTGAAAATATTTTTTAAAACTGCTGCTGTGTCCGCGGCGTTTGCTCTACAGGTATGATTTTACCCTCAAAACGTAGCCATCGCTGTCCTCTTTCATCCAATGTGTTTACTATTGTCCTAGGTGTTATGGTTCTTTCATAAATGTCACAAATGCACAGCCTCCTCCCTCCAACTCCTCCATAGACTCCAATGTTAAAATGGCTCAGAAAGTTCCTTTGAAAATCAGAAGAGCATGGTGTTTTTACACTGTCACCACGTCCATATAATAAACTCCACAGGCATGAAAACTGAGAATTAGGTAGACTGCACATTGCTGCCGCTCACGGTGAAAGAATTTCGTCAATAGGACCTGTACTTTTTATTTGGGAACGATTTGTTTCGGCCTGACTTTTCTGTTCATTTTAAGCAGCAAAAGTGAGGTGCATGTCTGTGTGCGTGTGTATGGAGCCAATGGGTGCAGTCACTATAGCAACCAGGCTCACACCTGCCTGCCTAACGAGCTCTGTCTCTCACTGTGCCAAGAATAATCTTAAACACTTCTCTTTCAACTGCTGCTGTGTCCACAGTGTTTGCTCTACAGCCATCATTTTACCCTCAAAACGAAGCCATCGTTGTTCTCTTTACAACACAGTGTCTTTCAAAGCTGAGAGATTTAATCTTTTTAAACTGTGTGGATCCAAGTGGAGGGATCACATTCTAGTCATTCAGTGATTCAAAGAATATGAACTTTTAATATTCATTCAGATGTTTTCTGACTCTAAATAGTCTTTTCTAGATTCTTCGGTTTTTCTAATTTACATTTAAAACATTTTCAGCTCTTTTCCAACTTCTTCTCTGTTGATGTCAGCTTTTAGCAGTTCAGCACTTTTGTTTTCAGGTGCAAATTTCTGTATTTTTCATCTCATTCAACATTTTTAACTTAAAATTCAGCAATTAATTCCTTTCAGTGCATACATTCAGATTCAAGCATTCACACTGCAGTTTCTTCAGAAAATGCACTTTCTAGTTAGTGTGAATGCTTGTAAAAGCATTCACAGTATTGTTCTTCTAATCTTTATTAGTGTGAATGCTTGTAAAAGCATTCACAGTATTGTTGTTGTAATCTTTCTTATTATCTATTATTCCATATTCCGTACGTTTTTTGGCATCTAACTCCTTCAAAACCGTTCAACTTAGAAAAACCATTCAAACACCGTTAGATTCCTCTTCTTTTGGACATGACTGCTTCTATTTTCTCATTATAACATTTATATTTTTAATTTTATTCAACTTTTTTCAACAAAAATTTCCCATGTATTTCAATGGGGATACCCTTCAAATCCTCATTCAACTTACTCATTTTTAAACTGTATCTACTTCCACATACGTTGACATAGAACCACCATTCAAACTTTAAAACGAAGACAAGACATTCAACTATTCAACTTGTATTTATCTTTTCAATATCTATTTTACTTTTTCTTCACTTCCAGTTTAAGTTTCATGATGATTTTTCAGCCGTTTCAGAGTTTATAATGGGTGTGTATGGGACGGAATGTTGGGGCTAGAGTGAGACAGCTCAACTGCCAGAGTGAGAGGAGCGAAAAAATTAATCTTAAAATATTTTTTAAAACTGCTGCTGTGTCCGCAGCGTTTGCTCTACAGGTCTGATTTTACCCTCAAAACGTAGCCATCGCTGTCCTCTTTCATCCAATGTGGTTACTATTGTACGAGGTGTTATGGTTCTTTCATAAATGTCACCAAAGCACAGCCTCCTCCCTCCAACTCCTCCATAGACTCTAATGTTAAAATGGCTCAGAAGGTTCGTTTGAAAACCAGAAGTACAGGCTGTCTTTACACTGTCACCATGTCCATATAATAAACTCCACAGGCATGAAAACTGAGAATTAGGTAGACTGGACATTGCTGCCGCTCACGGTGAAAGAATTTCGTCAATAGGACCTGTACTTTTCATTTGGGAGCGATTTGTTTCGGCCTGACTTTTCTGTTCATTTTAAGCAGCAAAAGTGAGGTGCATGTCTGTGTACGTGTGTACTGAGCCATTGGGTGCAGTCACTATAGCAACCAGGCTCACACATGCCTGCCTAACGAGCTCTGTCTCTCACTGTGCCAAGATTCATCTTAAACACTTCTCTTTCAACTGCTGCTGTGTCCACAGTGTTTGGTCTACAGCCATCATTTTACCCTCAAAACGAAGCCATCGTTCTTCTCTTTCCAACTGCATGTCTTTCAAAGCTCAGAGATGTAAACCTTTAAAACTGTGTGGATCCAAGTGGAGGGATTACACTTTAGTCATTCAGTGATTCAAAGAATATGAACTTTTAATATTCATTCAGATGTTTTCTGACTCTAAATTTTCTGTTCTCATTTCTTAGGATTTCCAAATTTTAATTTAAAAACTTTTCAGCTATTTTCCAACTTATTCTGTGTGAACATCAGCTTTCAAAAGTTCTGCACTTTTGTTTTCAGGTTAAAAACTCTGTATTTTCCAGCTCATTCAACATTTTTATTTTTAACTTAAAATTCAGCAATTAATTCATTTCAGTGCATACATTCAGATTCAAGCATTCACACTGCAGTTTCTTCAGAAAATGCACTTTCTAGTTGTGTGGATGCCCTCAAAGGGCTTCCACACTATTGAGTTCCTGTTTCTCTTTATTCTTTATTTTTCTTTTTCAAGTTGCTTCCGTACGTTTTTTGGACTTTAACTACTGCCTCAGTTTTCAGCCGATTTTCTCCGTTCAAACTCTATACTGTTCTGCTCTTTCTGCTTATGGGTGCTATGACTTTTGGTGTTTATTACTATTATACTTTTTAAAATATTACACTTTTTTCCTTTAATTTGTCCCATTGAAATGAATGGGAAACTTCCACAATTCTGCTAAAACTTGCTTGTTTTTGAAACTTAACTACTTCCTTATACTTTCACCTAGAAACTCCATTCAAACTTTAAAATGTTCTCAGATTATTGGGCTATTCCAGTGTGATTCAGCTTTTTCAGATCTTCTACCGTTTTAATTTTATGCCTCTTTAAGTTTTCAGTTGCAAAATTGTGATTTTTCAGAAAATACATGCGTTGCTATGGTTGCTATGCAATTAACTCAGAGTGAGGGCTGGTCTGTTCTGAATTTTCTCTTCATGTCTGAACAACTTCTTGCTACTCGCTCAATTTCCACTCAACCCCCACAAATTATACATCAAAACGTAGGTATTTTTGCTGGCGTTCAGAAAATGTCACTATCATTGTTGTGGGAGTTACAAATTTTGGCAAATCTCCTCAGAGCAACACAAAGTCTGAAAACTCTCCATAGAAAGTCAATGGAGAGCTTGTTCAAAATCACCGCTTGATTTCTGTAATGAGAGGCATTTTCAAATCGTCATATCTCCTTAACGAAACAAAGTTGAGACAATAGGCTTGTGCCAATATATCTTCAGACACACCTGATGCTCACAATTCAAGAATTTTTTTCTCACCTATTACCGTTTGGCCATGAATTGCATATATTTGAGAGTAGGAAATTTGTCCCTCGCTCAGATCTCTTCAGATTTCAAAGTCTGGAAATGAGGCACTTTTTTCTCTCGTCATATCTTTTTGATGGATTGCAACAGAGCCCTGAAAATTCCCATGACTGTTCACCAAAGCCTGCTGTTTCTTACGGTGAAAGAATGGTTTTGATGCTCCATATAGATTTAGAGTTAGCAAAGGTTGTTTGAGGACATGTCAAGGCAGTTTTTGCTTCACCTCTACTCAGTTACAGTGTATTAGAAGTCATATATCTTTAATAATTTATATTTTATCTCTGAATTATGAAGACCTGCAGATTCCCCCATCTCTTCTGAACAAAACGGTGTCAGAATGACTGTTCTAGCCCCTATGGTTAGGAAATTATGGCCATTTGTTCGAGGGGAATCCTGAATGTCAGAAATACACTGAAGAAAACTCATACCTCTCTCTGTGTCTGTGTGTGTAAGGGCTGATTACAGCAGGTGCAGCTAATTTAACTGACCTAGATATACCAAGCACAGACTCTTAACAGCTCCAGTTCACTTTGCGCTCTGTGTATGTGTGTGTGTATCAATATTTCTCCTATGTTAAAGTATTGCTTCTCAATCATAGTACTTCAAAGTACTTCTACTACATCTTAGTACTTCTGCTCAATCATAGTATTTGTGCCAAATCATGGTATTTGTGCCAACTCATGGCTTTTGTGCCAAATCAGAATATTTCTGTTATGTTATAGTATTATTACTAAGTGGAGGAATTTCTGTTATGTTATAGTATATGTGCTGAATATAGTATATCTGCCAAATAATATATTCATCCCAAATCACAGTATTTATGCCAAATTACAGTATTTCTGCTAAAAAGCAGAAATAGTACCTTTTAGCAGAAATTTCTGCCAAACAATAGTATTTATTTTAAAACATACTATTCCTGCCAAATCATAGTATTTGTACTGATTTGTACGCTCTGTGTATATGTGTATCATATTTCTCCTATGTTAAAGTATTACTCCTCAATTATAGTAATTCTGCTAAATCAAAGTACTTCTACTACATCTTAGTACTTCTGCTCAATCATAGTATTCCTGCCAAATCATAGTATTTGTACTGAAACAGTTTTTCTGCCCAATCATAGTATTTGTACTAATCATAGTATTTGTGTCAAAGCTTCGTATCTGTATGTAGTCATAGTATTTCTTCTAAATAATAGTATTTCAATCAAATCTCACAAGTTGTTGTAAAACGCAGTATTTCTGAAAATCATAGTATTTGTACCCAATCATAGTATTTCTGCCATATCATCGTATTTGTACCAAATCATGGGTTTTGCCAAATCATGGTATTTGTGCCAAATTATAGTATTTGTGCCCAATTAATATTTCTGTTATGTTATAGTATATCTGCTGAATATATTATATGTGCCAAATCATAGTATTTGTGCTAAAACATAGTATTTCTGCCATATTGTGGTATTTGTGCAAAAACAAAGAAATCATAGTATATCTGTTGTTATAGTGTTACTACTAAGGCATAGTATTTCTGCCAAATCATAGTAGTCCTTCAAAATCATAGTATTACTGCAATTTCATAGTATTTGAGCGAAATCGTACTATATTTGCAACAACGTACTATGTCTGCAAAATCACAGTATTTCTGTAATGTTTTAGTATTACTACTAAGGCACAGTATTTCTGCCAATTCGTAGTATTTGTACTAAATCACAGTACTTGTGCCAAATCATAGTATTTGTTGCAAATCATAGTATTCAAACCAAAACAGTATTTGTACCAAAGCATCGTATTTGTACGAAGTCATAGTATTTCTTCTAAATCATAGTACTTCAATCAAATCTCAGTAGTTGTGCTAAAATGCAGTTTTTCTGCCAAATCATAGTATTTGTACCCAATCATAGTATTTCTGCCATATCATTGTATTTGTGCCAAATAATGGTATTTGTGACAAACATGGTATTGGTTTCAAATTATAGTATTTGTGCCCAATTAATATTTCTGTTATGTTATAGCATAATTACTAAGTCGTAGACGTTCCGTTCTGTTATATTATATCTGCTGAATATAGTATATGTGCCAAATTATAGTATTTATAGCAAATCATAGTATTTGTGCCAAACCATTGTATTTCTGCCATATCATCGTATTTGTGCCAAACCATGGTATTTGTGACAAAACATGATATTTGTTCCAAATTATAGTATTTGTGCCCAGTTAATATTTCTGTTATGTTATAGCATAACTACTAAGTCGTAGACGTTCTGTTCTGTTATAGTATATCTGCTGAATATAGTATTTGTGCCAAATCATAGTATTTATAGCAATACCATTGTATTTGTATGGAGTCATAGTATTTCTTTTAAATCATTTGTTAAAGTATATGTGCTGAATATAGTATATGTGTATCAATATTTGTCCTATGTTAAAGTATTACTCCTCAATCACAGTATTTCTGCTAAATCAAAGTACTTCTACTACATCTTAGTACTTCTGCTAAATCATAGTATTTTTGCCAAATCATGGTATTTGTGCCAAATTATATTATTTGTGCCCAATTAATATTTCTGTTATGTTATAATATATCTGCTGAATATAGTATATGTGCCAAATCATAATATTTATACCAAATCATAGTATTTGTGCTAAAACATAGTATTTCTGCCATATTTGTCTAAAAACATAGACTGTTTGCAGACATTCTATCTGTTATATTATAGTATTATAACTAAGGCATAGTATTCTTTGCCAAATCATAGTATTTTTTCAGAAACATAGTATTTCTGGTAAATCATATTATTTGTTTCAAATTATAATATTCTATCCAAATCATGGTATTTGTGCCAAAGCACAGTATTTGTACAAAGTCATAGTATTTCATTCAAATCTCAGTAGTTGTGCTAAAACACAGTATCATTGCCAAATAGCAGTATTTGTACCCAATCATAGTATTTCTTCTAAATCATAGCATTTGTGCCAAATCATAGTATTTGTGATAATACATAGTATGTCTGCAAAACTGAAGTATAACTGTTATGTTATAGTATTACTACTAAGTCATAGCATTTCTGCTTTGTCATAGTATTTGTACTAAAATGTAGTATTTCTGCCAAATAATAGTATTACTGTTATTTCATAGTATTTGAGCAAGATTACAGTGTTTCTGCAAAAACATAGTATTTCTGCTAATTCATAGTATTTCTGTTATCTTATCGTACTTGTACTCAATTATAGTATTTGTGCCAAAGTTTAGTATTTCTGCCAAATCATATTATCTCTGCTAAATCATAGTGTCTGCCAAAACATAGTATTTCTGCGAAATCCTAGTAATGTTGCTCAATGATAGAATTTCTGCTATGCTGTAGTACTGATTATAGTACTGATTGCTTGATTATAGTATTTCTGCTAAGTCAAAGTATTTAATGTAAATCATAGTATTTCTACCAAGTCCCAGTTTTTCTGCTAAATCATAAATAATGTTTTAGCACAAATTGTATGATTTAGCTAAATACTATGATTTGTCACAAATGCTATGATTTGGTACAAACACTGTGCTTTGGCACAAACACTGTGATTTACCAGAAATAATGTGATTTGGCAGAAATACTGTCATTTGGTTTAAATATTATGATTTAGAAGAAAGACTATGTTTTAGTATAAATACTATGTTCAAAGTATGGGAGGCCCGGGTTCAAATCTCGCTTATGGCAACAGTTTTTTCAGTTAACAGTTAAAAAATTTTTAAAATCTTTTCAACACAAATTTCAAAACCTTCTTTACCCCTTTTCATCTGTATTTCCAGCTTCTTCACCCCTTTTCAGCTAAATTTTTTTAGTTTTTCAACCCTTTTCAGCACAAATCCTAGCTTTTTCAGCTCTTTTCAGAAAAGTAATCTTTTCATCAGAAATTCAGCTCATTCACCTCTTTTCAGTGCAACATTCTGCTTCTTTACCTCTTTTCTGCAGAAATTCTTCTGATTCACCTCTTTTCAGCAGTATTTTGAGCTTTTTCACCTCTTTTCAGCATTTTTTGCTTTTTCTTGTGTTTTCTGCGGAATTTTCAGTTTTTTCACCCCTTTTAGGTGGGGTCACTAGTTTTCCTTGCCCGATTGAGCTGTGTTTTAGCTCAGTGCGATGAGCAGGCATTCTCAGAACGGGAGGCCCAGGTTCAAATCCTGCTTGTGGCAAAGATATTTTTAGTTCACAGTTGAACTTTTGTAACGCTTTTCAACACAGATTTCAGCTTCTGTACCCCTTTTCAGTAGAATTTTTTGCTTTTCACCACTTTTCAGCACAAATTTCTGCTTCTTCACCTGTTTCTTCACCGCCATACAACTTTTTGCAAGTTTTCAGCTTTTTCAGCTTTTTTTAGCAGACAGCATCAGCGTTAAGGCATCCACACAGCATTTTCGCAGGAAATGCAAATTTTTCTAGTTATTATTATTATTATTCAAGTTGCTTCCGTACGTTTTTCGCCGTAGAACTACTTCCACAATTTTTGTGCTATTTTCACCGTTCAAATTTTAAACTATTCTGCTATTTTTGCTCTTTCCGGCAATGACTTTTGGTATTTTTTGCTCTTATACTTTTTAAAATATTACGTTTTTTTCCTTTAATTTGTCCCATTGAAATGAATGGGAAACTTCCGCAATTCTGCTAAAACTTACTCTTTTTTGAAACTTAACTACGTTCTCATACTTTCGCCTAGAACAACCATTCAAATTTTAAAATGTTCACAAATTATTGGGCTATTCATGAATGATTCAGCTTTTTCATATCTGTTACCGTTTTCATCTTATCCCTCTTTAAGTTTTGAGTTTCATCTTTGTGATTTTTCACAAAATACATGCGTTGTTATGGTTGCTATGCAGTTGGTTCTAAGTGAGCCACTGTACCTTTGGCAATTTTCTCTTCATGTCCGAACAACTTCTTGCTACTCGCTCAATTTTCACTTAACCCACACAAATTATACATCAAAACGTAGGTATTTTTGCTGGCTTTCAGAAAATGTTACTATCATTGTTGTGGGATTTATAGAATTTTGGCAAATCTCCTCAGACCAACACAAAGTCTCAAAAATCCCCATAGAAAGTCAATGGAGAGTTCGTTTAAAATCACCGCTTGATTTCTGTAATGAGAGGCATTTTCGAATCGTCACATCTCCCCAACGAAGCGAAGTTAAGACATGAGGCTTGTGCCAATATATCTTCAGACACTCCTGATGCTCACAATTCAAGAATTGTTTTCTCATCTATTACCATTTGGCCATGAATTGGGTTTGTTTGAGGGTAGGAAATTCGTCCCTCACTCAGATTTCTTCAGATTTCAAACTCTGGAAATGGGACACTTTTTTCTCTCGTCATATCTTTTTGATAGATTTCCACAGAGACCTGAAAATTTCCATGACTGTTCACCAAAGCCTGCTGTCTCTTACGGTGAAAGAATGATATCGATACTCCAAATAGATTTAGAGTTAGAAAGCGTTGTTTGAGGGCAAGTCAAGGCAGATTTTGCTTGCCTCTACTCAGTTATGGTGCATTAGAAGTCAAATATTGTCAATAATTCATATTTTAATGATAAATTGTCAACATTTTAAGATTCCCCCATCTCTTCTGAACAAAACGGTGTAAGAATGACTGTTCTAGCCCCTACGGTTAGGAAATTATGGCCATTTGTTTGAGAGGAATCCTCACTATGAGAAATTCACTGCAGAAATCCTGTCTCTGTGCTCTGTGTGTGTAAAAACGGCTGCACCTGTTTTGGCGGGAAAACTACACAGCCTCTCTGATTGGTGGATTCAAATTTAGCAGCTCCCAGGCTGCTTGACTGACCTAGAAACTTGATTTTCTCTCCTGTGTGTGTGTGTGTGTGTGTGTGTGTGTGTGTATATGTATGTATGTGTGTGTGTGTGTGTGTGTGTGTGTGTGTGTGAGACAGAGAGAGAGAGAGAGAGAGGGCGAGAGAGAGTTTTTATGGGAGCATCTTATTGTATGATTTAAATTCAATATATTTGGACTGGTTGACTGAATTTGATCCTGTGTGTGTCCCTCTGTGCTTGTGGGACTTTTTGCAGCTGTCCATTTTGCTTTTCCAATTTTTCTATTTAAGTTATTACTATTGTGCTAAGTCATAGCATTTGTGCTGCTTTTCAGTACTTGTGCTAAATACAGCATTTCTGCTAAATCATACTATTTCTGCTATTTTATAAGATTTGTGCTAAATACAGCATTTGTGCTAAATCATACTATTTCTGCTATTTTATAGGATTTGTACTTAATATAATATTTCTGCTTAATTATAGTATTTGTGCTAAAACATAGTATTTCTACTAAACGCAGTATTTCTGGGTAATCATAGTATTTCTATGTATTCCTGCCAGCTCCTCAGGAAGCCAATCCTCTGTGAGGACTGTAATTTTCAAATTGACATATCAAGTCATGCACGGCTTCCCAGCCAGCCAATCATATCTGAGTCCTGGCACATTCAAATTTGCATATTGGGACCTTCATGGCTTCCCAGCCAGCCAATCATATCTGAGTCCTGGCACATTTAAATTTGCATATTGTTGCCTTCATGGCTTCCCAGCCAGCCAATCATATCTGAGTCCTGGCACATTTAAATTTGCATATTGGGACATTCATGGCTTCTAAGCCCACCATTCATCTATGTCATATATCTCTAATATTTCATATTTTTATTTTAAATGGTCAGCATTTCAAGATTCCCCTATGTCTTCTGAATAAAATGGTCTAAGAATGAATGTTTTAGCCCCTACGGTTAGAAATTTATGGCTGTTTGTTTGAGGGGAATTCTCACTATGAGAAATAGACTGCAAAAATCCTGTCTCTCTCTGTGCTGCATGTGTAAAGGCCTGAACTTAGTGCACCAGTTTTGGCGGGAAAAAGTACACAGCCTCTCTGATTGGTGGATTCAAATTTAGCAGCTCCCAGGCTGCTTGACTGACCTAGAAACTTGATTTTCTCTCCCTGTGTGTGTGTGTGTGTGTGTGTGTGTGTGTGTGTGTGTGTGTGAGACAGAGAGAGAGAGAGAGAGAGGGCGAGAGAGAGTTTTTATGGGAGCATCTTATTGTATGATTTAAATTCAATATATTTAGACTGGTTGCCTGAATTTGATCCTGTGTGTGTCTCTCTGTGCTTGTGGGACTTTTTTCAGCTGTCCATTCTGCTTTTCCAATTTTTCTATTTAAGTTATTACTATTGTGCTAAGTCATAGCATTTGTGCTGCTTTTCAGTATTTGTGCTAAATACAGCATTTCTGCTAAATCATACTATTTCTGCTATTTTATAGGATTTGTACTTAATATAATATTTCTGCTTAATTATAGTATTTCTGCCATTTTATAGTATTTGTGCTAAAACATAGTATTTCTACTAAATGCAGTATTTCTGGGTAATCATTGTATTTCTATATATTTCTGCCAGGTCCCCAGGGAGTCAGTCCTAATATTCAAATTACATATCAGGACCTGGACGGCTTCCCAGCCAGCCAATCATATCTGAGTCCTGGCACATTCAAATTTGCATATTGGGACCTTCATGGCTTCTCAGCCAGCCAATCATATCTGAGTCCTGGCACATTTAAATTTGCATATTGGGGCATTCATGGCTTCCCAGCCAGCCAATCATATCTGAGTCCTGGCACATTCAAATTTGCATATTGTTGCCTTCATGGCTTCCCAGCCAGCCAATCAAATCTGAGTCCTGGCACATTCAAATTTGCATATTGGGACCTTCATGGCTTCTCAGCCAGCCAATCATATCTGAGTCCTGCACATTCAAATTTGCATATTGTTGCCTTCATGGCTTCCCAGCCAGCCAATCATATCTGAGTCCTGGCACATTCAAATTTGCATATTGGGACCTTCATGGCTTCCCAGCCAGCCATCATATCTGAGTCCTGACACATTTAAATTTGCATATTGGGACCTTCGTGGCTTCTAAGCCCACCAATCATCTATGTCATATATCTCTAATATTTCATATTTTTATTTTAAATGGTCAGCATTTCAAGATTCCCCTATGTCTTCTGAATAAATGGTCTAAGAAGGACTGTTTTAGCCCCTATGGTTAGAAATTTATGGCTGTTTGTTTGAGGGGAATTCTCACTATGAGAAATAGACTGCAAAAATCCTGTCTCTCTCTGTGCTGCATGTGTAAAAGCCTGCACTTGGTGCACCAGTTTTGGCGGGAAAAAGCACACAGCCTCTCTGATTGGTGGATTCAAATTGAGAAGGTCACAGCTGTTTGACTGACCTAGAAACATGCTGTTAACAGCCCCTGTTCACTTTCTGCTGCTGCTGCTGCTGGTGTGTGTGTGTGTGTGTGTGTGTGTGTGTGTGTGTGTGTGTGTGAGACAGAGAGAGAGAGAAAGGAGGGCGAGAGAGAGTTTTTATGGGAGCATCTTATTGTATGATTTTAATTCAATATATTTAGACTGGTTGACTGAATTTGGTCCTGTGTGTGTCTCTCTGTGCATGTGTGTTTCAATATGTGTCCATATTTGTGATTGTGTGACTGTTATACTTTTTTTTGCTGATTTTCTTTTCATTTAACAATTACATTTGAGGGACCCTTAGCATGTTCAGGATTTTTTCAGCTGTCCATTTTGCTTTTCCAATTTTTCTATTTAAGTTATTACTATTGTGCTAAGTCATAGCATTTCTGCTGCTTTTCAGTATTTGTGCTAAATACAGCATTTCTGCCAAATATAGTATTTCTGTCAAATTACAGCATTTCTGCTATGTTGTACTGTTTCTCTAAATCATAGTATTTCTGTAATGTTTAAGAATGTTTGGCTAAATATATTCTTTCTGTTATCTTATACTATTTCTCCGAAATTCTTGTATTTTTGAGAAGTTATCGTATTTCTGGTAAGTTACAATATTTCTGCTAAGTTCTGCTATGCTATTGTATTTCTGCCAAGTATTATGTTTCCGCTAAGATATTGCAATTCTGCTAAGTCACTACATTTTAGCAAAGTTCCTTTGCTTCTGCAAAGTTTTTACAATTTCTGCAACTTTTCAGCTTTTTCAGCTAGTTTCAGCAGAAAGCTTCAGCTTTAAAGCATCCACACTGCATTTTCGCAGGAAATGCAAATTTTTCTAGTTATTATTCTTCAAGTTGCTTCCGTACGTTTTTCGCCGTAGAACTACTTCCACAATTTTTGTGCTATTTTCACCGTTCAAATTTTAAACTATTCTGCTATTTTTGCTCTTTCCGGCAATGACTTTTGGTATTTTCTGCTGTTATACTTTTTAAAATATTAAGCTTTTTATGCAATTTTTTGTCCCATTGAAATGAATGGAAAACTTCCACAATTCTGCTAAAACTTGCTTGTTTTTGAAACTTATCTACTTTTCCTACTTTCATGTAGAACAACCATTCAAACTTTAAAATGTTCACAAATTATTGGGCTATTCATGTATGATTCAGCTTTTTCATATCTGTTACCATTTTCATCTTATCCGTGTTTAAGTTTTCAGTTTCATCTTTGTGATTTTTCACAAAATACATGCGTTGTTATGGTTGCTATGCAGTTGGTTCTAAGTGAGCCACTGTACCTTTGGCAATTTTCTCTTCATGTCCGAACAACTTCTTGCTGCTTGCTCAATTTTCACTCAACTCCCACAAATTATACATCAAAACGTAGGTATTTTTGCTGGCTTTCAGAAAATGTCACTATCATTGTTGTGGGATTTATAGAATTTTGGCAAATCTCCTCAGAGCAACACAAAGTCTCAAAAATCCCATAGAAAGTCAATGGAGAGTTCGTTAAAATCACCGCTTGATTTCTGTAATGAGAGGCATTTTCGAATCGTCATATCTCCCCAACGAAGCGAAGTTAAGACATGAGGCTTGTGCCAATATATCTTCAGACACTCCTGACGCTCACAATTCAAGAATTTTTTTCTCATCTATTACCATTTGGCCATGAATTGGGTTTGTTTGAGGGTAGGAAATTTGTGCCTCGCTCAGATTTCTTCAGATTTCAAACTTTGGAAATGAGGCACTTTTTTCTCTCGTCATATCTCTTTGATAGATTTCCACAGAGACCTGAAAATTTCCATGACTGTTCACCAAAGCCTGCTGTCTCTTACGGTGAAAGAATGATATCTATACTCCAAATAGATTTAGAGTTAGAAAGCGTTGTTTGAGGGCAAGTCAAGGCAGTTTTCGCTTCGCTTCTACTCAGTTATGGTGCATTAGAAGTCAAATATCTTTAATAATTCATATTTTAATGATAAATTGTCAACACTGTAAGATTCCCCCATCTCTTCTGAACAAAACGGTGTAAGAATGACCGTTCTAGCCCCTACGGTTAGGAAATTATGGTCATTTGTTTGAGGGGAGTCATCATTATGAGAAATAGACTGCAAAAATCCTGTGTCTCTCTGTGCTGCGTGCACCTGTTTTGGCGGGAAAAAGTGCACAGGCTCTCTGATTGGTGGATTCAAATTCAGCAGCTCCCAGGCTGCTTGACTGACCTAGAAACTTACTTCTCTCTCCCTGTGTGTGTGTGTGTGTGTGTGTGTGTGTGTGTGTGTGACAGAGAGCGAGCGAGAGAGAGAGAGAAGCCTTTTATGGGATGATCCATTGTAAGATTTAAATTCAATATATTTAGACTGGTTGACTGAATTGGATCTTGTGTGTGTGTGTGTGTGTGTGTGTGTGTGTGTGACAGAGGAGAGAGAGAGAGAGAGGGAAAGCTTTTTATGGATGATCTCATTGTAAGATTAAATTCAATATATTTACACTGGTTGACTGAATTGGATCATGTGTGTGTGTGTGTGTGTGTGTGTGTGACAGAGAGAGAGAGAGAGAGAGAGAGAGAGAGAGAGAAAGCCTTTTTATGGGATGATCTCATTGTAAGATTCAAATTCAATATATTTAGACTGGTTGACTGAATTGGATCTTGTGTGTGTGTGTGTGTGTGTGTGTGTGTGTGTGTGACAGAGAGAGAGAGAGAGAGAGAGAGAGGAAAGCCTTTTTATGGATGATCTCATTGTAAGAGTTAAATTCAATATATTTAGACTGGTTGACTGAATTGATCGTGTGTGTGTGTGTGTGTGTGTGTGTGTGTGTGTGTGACAGAGAGAGGGAGAGAGAGAGAAGCCTTTTTATGGGATGATCTCATTGTAAGATTCAAATTCAATATATTTAGACTGGTTGACTGAATTGGATCTTGTGTGTGTGTGTGTGTGTGTGTGTGTGTGTGTGTGTGTTTTATTTAAATTCAATATATTTAGACTGGTTGACTGAATTTGATCCTGTGTGTGTCTGTCTGTGCATGTGTGTTACCATATGTGTCCATATTTGTGGTTGTGTGACTGTTATACTTTTTTTTGCTGGTTTTTTTTCATTTAACAATTACATTTGAGGGACCCTTAGCATGTTCAGGATTTTTTCAGCTGTCCATTTTGCTTTTCCAATTTTTCTATTTAGGTTATTACTATTGTGCTAAGTCATAGCATTTGTGCTGCTTTCCAGTATTTGTGCTAAATACAGCTTTTCTGCTAAATCATACTATTTCTTCTATTTCATCAGATTTGTGCTAAATATAGTGTTTCTGCTACAAAATAGTATTTCTGCCAAATATAGTATTTTTGATTAATTATAGTTTTTCTACCAAATTATAGTACAGTTTTACTGCTTTTTATATGGCTTCTAAGACAACCAATCATATCCGAGGGCTTGCACATTCAAATTTGCATATTGTTGCCTTCATGGCTTCCCAGCCAGCCAATCATATCTTATGCCTTGCACATTCAAATTTGCATATTGGGGCACTCATGGCTTCTAAGACAACCAATCGTCTATGTCATATATCTATGATATTTCATATTTTTATTTTAAATGGTCAACATTTCAAGATTCTCCCATGTCTTCTGAACACAACGGTCTAAGAATGACCGTTTTAGCCCCTACGGTTAGGAATTTATGGCTGTTTGTTTGAGGGGAGTCCTCACTATGAGAAATAGACTGCAAAAATCCTGTCTCTCTCTGTGCTGTAAAAGCCTGCACTTGGTGCACCACTTTTGGCAGGAAAAAGCACACAGCCCCTCTGATTGGTGGATTCAAACTGAGAATCTCACAGCTGTTTGACTGACCTAGAAACATGCTGTTAACAGCCCCTGTTCACTTGCTGATGCTATGTGTGTGTGTGCGCACGTGTGTGTGTGTGAGCCTGAGTGTGGGTGTGAGTGTTTGAGTGTGTGTGTGTGTGTGTGTGTGTGTGTGTGTGTGAGTGAGAGAGAGAGAGAGAGAGAGAGAGAGAGAGAGAGAGAAAGACACACACAAAGCCCTTTTTAGGGCAGCATCTCATTGTTGGATAAAAATATAATATATTCAGACTGGTTGACTGGCATAGACCCTGTGTGTGTGTCTCTCTCTTTACATTTGTGTATCCATATTTGATTTTGTGTGTATTTGTTGATTTGTGTATTGTTAGGGTTCAATGTTGAGAGAGGAATCCATAAATAACCACAGATCCAGGCGTGTGCAATTAGACGGCATTTTAATGAATTACACATGTGTGAGTTCAACAACCCAATCAGTATTGAACTGCTTTACCATATTCAGACAACGGTTTTATAGGGTTAAGATAGTACAGCCCCCTTTTCTGTTGCTAGGCAGATTTAAACAAAGCATACGTCACTCCAAAACCACAATGACTCTTAACATAGTCTAAAACAGAACATCATCTTCGCCTCGAAGGCAAACGCTTCCTGTCTCCATCCTCGCTGTCGCTTATCTTCTGGGACATCTGGTGCACTTCCTGGACTACCACGGACGCACCCAAACTTTGCAGTTATAAACTCTTACCTACTAAATGAGTCTGTGTGTGTGTGTGCACGTGCGGGGGCGCGTGCGTGCTGTGTACTGCGTACGTGTCGTGACCTCTCACTATTTGTGTCTGTATGTGTGTCTCGCCCTTAAATGCTCTCACATCTCACCCGTTACACTTCTGACCTTTCACCAGAACAGAGGCTCATCCTTACATATAATAACCTAACTGGAACTATATATGTAATCTACTGAATAAATGTTTTAATCAAAAGCCTCTACTAAACGTTTCATATCCTACTCACAGTACTTGCAGTCAGAGTCTGCTTTCATTTTCACTTCTGCAAGAGCATGCCTTGCAGACGTGTATTTCCTGTCCATGCAGTCAGTTTCTCACCTACTGAAGACTATGTGTAAGAATATAAAACATTCAAAAACCTTTAAATTATAGATTCAACTCAACAATTTAAAGTGGTTCTTCTTGGACCTATAATAAAGACTAATATGATCCCAATATATTTGAACATCTGAATGCATCTGAATGCAACATCACTATTAATACTGAAACGGTAATGATGATTATAAAAATAGCAGCAAATAATAGCAGTAAAATATTTCTATTCTCAATAGTATCCATATTTAATTTTGTGTGTATCTGTTGGCTGTTCTTATTTGTATTTCTAAATGTATTTTTATTTTATTTTTTCACAGGTGAACAAAAGTTAGTTTTGAGCAAACTTAACCATGTTCCTTTTTATTCAGCTTGTCATTTTACCTTTCCAATATTTTCACTTAAGTTATTACTATTCTGCTCAATCATAGTATCTCTTCTAAATCATTGTTATTGAGCTATATTGTAGGATTTCTGCTAAATCATAGTATTTCTACTATATTACATTTTTCTTTCTAAATATATCATTTCTGCTATAGAGTAGTATTTCTGTAATGTTTAAGAATGTTTGGCTAAATATATTCTTTCTGTTATCTTATACTATTTCTCCGAAATTCTTGTATTTTTGAGAAGTTATCGTGTTTCTGGTAAGTTACAATATTTCTGCTAAGTTCTGCTATGCTATTGTATTTCTGCCAAGTATTATGTTTCCTCTAAGATATTGCAGTTCTGCTAAGTTACTACATTTTAGCAACGTTCCTTTGCTTCTGCAAAGTTTTTACAATTTCTGCAACTTTTCAGCTTTTTCAGCTAGTTTCAGCTGACAGCTTCAGCGTTCCAGCATCCACACTGCATTTTCGCAGGAAATGCAAATTTTTCTAGTTATTGTGTGGATGCTGGAGGCATCCACACTATTGAGTTCTGTTCTCTTATGTGGATGCTGAGCATCCACACTATTGAGTTCCTGTTTCTCTTTATTCTTTATTATTATTATTATTATTCGGTGTTTCCGTACGTTTTTCGCCGTGGATCTACTTCCACAATTTTCAGCCGATTTTCACCGTTCAAATTTTAAACTATTCTGCTATTTTTTCCCTTTCCGGCAATATCTTTTGGTATTTTATACTATTATACTTTTTAAAATATTAAGCTTTTTTCCTTTAATTTGTCCCATTGAAATGAATGGGAAACTTCTGCAATTCTGCTAAAACTTGCTTGTTTTTGAAACTTAACTACTTTGTCATATTTTCACGTAGAACAACCATTCAAACTTTAAAATGTTCACAAATTATTGGGCTATTCAGGAATAAATCAGCTTTTTCAAATCTTTTACAATTTTACTTTTATGCCTCTTAAAGTTTTCAGTTGCAAAATTGTGATTTTTCACAAAATACATGCGTTGTTATGGTTGCTATGCACTTGGCTTCCAGTGTGTCACTGAAGGTTTTGCAGTCTTCTCTTCACGTCCGAACAACTTCTTGCTACTTGCTCAATTTTCACTCAACTTCCACAAATTATACATCAAAACGTAGGTATTTTTGCTGGCTTTCCGAAAATGTCACTATCATTGTTGTGGATTTATAGAATTTTGGCAAATCTCCTCAGACCAACACAAAGTCTGAAAACTCTCCATAGAAAGTCAATGGAGAGTTTGTTCAAAATCACCGCTTGATTTCTGCAATGAGAGGCATATTCGAATCGTCATATCTCCTTAACGAAGCGAATTTAAAACATGAGGCTTGTCCCAGTATATCTTCAGACACTCCTGACGCTCACAATTCAAGAATTTCTTTCTCACCTATTACCGTTCTGAAATGAGTTAGACTTGTTTGAGGGTAGGAAATTCGTCCCTCGCTCAGATTTCTTCAGATTTCAAACTCTGGAAATGAGGCACTTTTTTCTCTCGTCATATCTTTTTAATGGATTTCCACAGAGACCTGAAAATTTCCATGACTGTTCACCAAAGCCTGCTGTCTCTTACGGTGAAAGAATGATATTGATACTCCAAATAGATTTAGAGTTAGAAAGCGTTGTTTGAGGGCAAGTCAAGGCAGTTTTTGCTTTGCTCTACTCAGTTATGGTGCATTAGAAGTCAAATATCTTCAATAATTCATATTTTAATGATAAATTGTTAACACTGGAAGATTCCCCCATCTCTTCTGAACAAAACGGTGTAAGAATGACTGTTCTAGCCCCTACGGTTAGGAAATTATAGCCATTTGTTTGAGAGGAATCCTCACTATGAGAAATTCACTGCAGAAATCCTGTCTCTGTGCTCTGTGTGTGTAAAAACGGCTGCACCTGTTTTGGCGGGAAAAACTACACAGCCTCTCTGATTGGTGGATTCAAATTTAGCAGCTCCCAGGCTGCTTGACTGACCTAGAAACTTGATTTTCTCTCCCTGTGTGTGTGTGTATGTGTGTGTGTGTGTGTGTGTGTGTGTGTGTGTGTGTGAGACAGAGAGAGAGAGAGAGAGAGGGCGAGAGAGAGTTTTTATGGGAGCATCTTACTGTATGATTTAAATTCAATATATTTGGACTGGTTGACTGAATTTGATCCTGTGTGTGTCTCTCTGTGCTTGTGGGACTTTTTGCAGCTGTCCATTTTGCTTTTCCAATTTTTCTATTTAAGTTATTACTATTGTGCTAAGTCATAGCATTTGTGCTGCTTTTCAGTACTTGTGCTAAATACAGCATTTCTGCTAAATCATACTATTTCTGCTATTTTATAAGATTTGTGCTAAATACAGCATTTGTGCTAAATCATACTATTTCTGCTATTTTATAGGATTTGTACTTAATATAATGTTTCTGCTTAATTATAGTATTTCTGCCATTTTATAGTATTTGTGCTAAAACATAGTATTTCTACTAAACGCAGTATTTCTGGGTAATCATAGTATTTCTATGTATTCCTGCCAGCTCCTCAGGAAGCCAATCCTCTGTGAGGACTGTAATTTTCAAATTGACATATCAAGTCGTGCACAGCTTCCCAGCCAGCCAATCATATCTGAGTCCTGGCACATTCAAATTTGCATATTGTTGCCTTCATGGCTTCCCAGCCAGCCAATCATATCTGAGTCCTGGCACATTCAAATTTGCATATTGGGACCTTCATGGCTTCTCAGCCAGCCAATCATATCTGAGTCCTGGCACATTCAAATTTGCATATTGTTGCCTTCATGGCTTCCCAGCCAGCCAATCATATCTGAGTCCTGGCACATTCAAATTTGCATATTGGGACCTTCATGGCTTCCCAGCCAGCCAATCATATCTGAGTCCTGGCACATTTAAATTTGCATATTGGGACCTTCGTGGCTTCTAAGCCCACCAATCATCTATGTCATATATCTCTAATATTTCATATTTTTATTTTAAATGGTCAGCATTTCAAGATTCCCCTATGTCTTCTGAATAAAATGGTCTAAGAATGACTGTTTTAGCCCCTACGGTTAGAAATTTATGGCTGTTTGTTTGAGGGGAATTCTCACTATGAGAAATAGACTGCAAAAATCCTGTCTCTCTCTGTGCTGCATGTGTAAAAGCCTGCACTTGGTGCACCAGTTTTGGCGGGAAAAAGCACACAGCCTCTCTGATTGGTGGATTCAAATTGAGACGGTCACAGCTGTTTGACTGACCTAGAAACATGCTGTTAACAGCCCCTGTTCACTTTCTGCTGCTGCTGCTGTGTGTGTGTGTGTGTGTGTGTGTGTGTGTGAGACAGAGAGAGAGAGAAAGGGAGGGCGAGAGAGAGTTTTTATGGGAGCATCTTATTGTATGATTTTAATTCAATATATTTAGACTGGTTGACTGAATTTGGTCCTGTGTGTGTCTCTCTGTGCATGTGTGTTTCAATATGTGTCCATATTTGTGATTGTGTGACTGTTATACTTTTTTTGCTGATTTTCTTTTCATTTAACAATTACATTTGAGGGACCCTTAGCATGTTCAGGATTTTTTCAGCTGTCCATTTTGCTTTTCCAATTTTTCTATTTAAGTTATTACTATTGTGCTAAGTCATAGCATTTCTGCTGCTTTTCAGTATTTGTGCTAAATACAGCATTTCTGCTATTTTATAAGATTTGTGCTAAATATAGTATTTCTGCCAAATATAGTATTTCTGTCAAATTACAGCATTTCTGCTATGTTGTACTGTTTCTCTAAATCATAGTATTTCTGTAATGTTTAAGAATGTTTGGTGTTAAGGTTCAATGTTGAGAGAGGAATCCAAAAATAACCACAGATCCGGTCCGGTGTGCAATTAGACAGCATTTTAATAAACACGTGTGAGTCCGACCGCTGTGCAGATTTCAGCGTCGAACTGAACTTACAATCATTAGACAAAGGCTTTATAGGGTTTGCAGTCTTCCTGTTACCAGGCAGACTTAAACAAAGCATACGTCACTCCAAAACCACAATGACTCTTAACATAGTCTAAAACATCATCGTCTTCGCGTCGACGGCAGGTGCTTCCTGTCTCCATCCTGCCCAGGCTTATCTTCCTGGAACATCAAGTCCATGTTCTGAACAAAATGTCACTCATACAGGCACAACTTTGCAGTTATAAACTCTTACCTACTAACTGAGTCTATCTGTGTGTGTGTGCACGTGCGGGGCGCGTGCATGCTGTGTACTGCGTACGTGTCATGACCTCTCGTACTATATGTGTCTGTATGTGTGTCTCGCCCTTAAATGCTCTCTTTGCTTTCAGTTTCACTTCTGCAAAAGCCTGCAACTTCAAAAGCCTATAACGTCCTGTCTCTGCCCTCTACACAGAAACACTGAGATCATAGAAGCATTAAAAACATTTAAAATTATAGATTCAACTCAACCGTTTAAAGTGGTTCTTCTTGGACCTGTAATAAAGACTAATATAATACCCATATATTTGAACATCTGAATGCCCCTGAATGCAACATCACTATTAACATGAAATGGTAATGATGATTATAAAAATAGCAGCAAATAATAGCAGTAAAATATTCCTACTCCTCTCACTCCGGAGCAGTCATAGCTTTTTGTTGGATTTCCACAGAGACCTGAAAATTTCCATGACTGTTCACCAAAGCCTGCTGTCTCTTACGGTGAAAGAATGATATCTATACTCCAAATAGATTTAGAGTTAGAAAGCGTTGTCTGAGGGCAAGTCAAGGCAGAATTCACTTGCCTCTACTCAGTTATGATGCATTAGAAGTCAAATATCTTCAATAATTCATATTTTAATGATAAATTGTCAACACTTTAAGATTCCCCCATCTCTTCTTAACAAAACGGTGTAAGAATGACCATTCTAGCCCCTACGGTTAGGAAATTATGGCCATTTGTTTGAGAGGAATCCTCACTATGAGAAATTCACTGCAGAAATCCTGTCTCTGTGCTCTGTGTGTGTAAAAACGGCTGCATCTGTTTTGGCGGGAAAAAGTACACAGCCTCTCTGATTGGTGGATTCAAATTTAGCAGCTCCCAGGCTGCTTGACTGACCTAGAAACTTGATTTTCTCTCCCTGTGTGTGTGTGTGTGTGTGTGTGTGTGTGTGTGTGTGTGTGTGTGTGTGTGAGAGAGACAGAGAGAGAGAGAGAGAGGGCGAGAGAGAGTTTTTATGGGAGCATCTTATTGTATGATTTAAATTCAATATATTTAGACTGGTTGACTGAATTTGATCCTGTGTGTGTCTCTCTGTGCTTGTGGGACTTTTTGCAGCTGTCCATTTTGCTTTTCCAATTTTTCTATTTAAGTTATTACTATTGTGCTAAGTCATAGCATTTGTGCTGCTTTTCAGTATTTGTGCTAAATACAGCATTTCTGCTAAATCATACTATTTCTGCTATTTTATAAGATTTGTGCTAAATACAGCATTTGTGCTAAATCATACTATTTCTGCTATTTTATAGGATTTGTACTTAATATAATATTTCTGCTTAATTATAGTATTTCTGCCATTTTATAGTATTTGTGCTAAAACATAGTATTTCTACTAAATGCAGTATTTCTGGGTAATCATTGTATTTCTATATATTTCTGCCAGGTCCCCAGGGAGTCAGTCCTAATATTCAAATTTACATATCAGGACCTGGACGGCTTCCCAGCCAGCCAATCATATCTGAGTCCTGGCACATTCAAATTTGCATATTGGGACCTTCATGGCTTCTCAGCCAGCCAATCATATCTGAGTCCTGGCACATTTAAATTTGCATATTGGGGCATTCATGGCTTCCCAGCCAGCCAATCATATCTGAGTCCTGGCACATTCAAATTTGCATATTGTTGCCTTCATGGCTTCCCAGCCAGCCAATCATATCTGAGAGCTGGCACATTCAAATTTGCATATTGGGACCTTCATGGCTTCTCAGCCAGCCAATCATATCTGAGTCCTGGCACATTCAAATTTGCATATTGTTGCCTTCATGGCTTCCCAGCCAGCCAATCATATCTGAGTCCTGGCACATTCAAATTTGCATATTGGGACCTTCATGGCTTCCCAGCCAGCCAATCATATCTGAGTCCTGGCACATTTAAATTTGCATATTGGGACCTTCGTGGCTTCTAAGCCCACCAATCATCTATGTCATATATCTCTAATATTTCATATTTTTATTTTAAATGGTCAGCATTTCAAGATTCCTCTATGTCTTCTGAATAAAATGGTCTAAGAATGACTGTTTTAGCCCCTACGGTTAGAAATTTATGGCTGTTTGTTTGAGGGGAATTCTCACTATGAGAAATAGACTGCAAAAATCCTGTCTCTCTCTGTGCTGCGTGTGTAAAAGCCTGCACTTGGTGCACCAGTTTTGGCGGGAAAAAGCACACAGCCTCTCTGATTGGTGGATTCAAATTGAGAAGGTCACAGCTGTTTGACTGACCTAGAAACATGCTGTTAACAGCCCCTGTTCACTTTCTGCTGCTGCTGCTGTGTGTGTGTGTGTGTGTGTGTGTGTGTGTGTGTGTGTGTGTGTGAGACAGAGAGAGAGAGAAAGGGAGGGCGAGAGAGAGTTTTTATGGGAGCATCTTATTGTATGATTTTAATTCAATATATTTAGACTGGTTGACTGAATTTGGTCCTGTGTGTGTCTCTCTGTGCATGTGTGTTTCAATATGTGTCCATATTTGTGATTGTGTGACTGTTATACTTTTTTTTGCTGATTTTCTTTTCATTTAACAATTACATTTGAGGGACCCTTAGCATGTTCAGGATTTTTTCAGCTGTCCATTTTGCTTTTCCAATTTTTCTATTTAACTTATTACTATTGTGCTAAGTCATAGCATTTCTGCTGCTTTTCAGTATTTGTGCTAAATATAGTATTTCTGCCAAATATAGTATTTCTGTCAAATTACAGCATTTCTGCTATGTTGTACTGTTTCTCTAAATCATAGTATTTCTGTAATGTTTAAGAATGTTTGGCTAAATATATTCTTTCTGTTATCTTATACTATTTCTCCTAAATTCTTGCATTTTTGAGAAGTTATCGTGTTTCTGGTAAGTTACAATATTTCTGCTAAGTTCTGCTATGCTATTGTATTTCTGCCAAGTATTATGTTTCCTCTAAGATATTGCAGTTCTGCTAAGTCACTACATTTTAGCAAAGTTCCTTTGCTTCTGTAAAGATTTTACAATTACTGCAACTTTTCAGCTTTTTCAGCTAGTTTCAGCAGAAAGCTTCAGCTTTAAAGCATCCACACTGCATTTTCGCAGGAAATGCAAATTTTTCTAGTTATTATTATTATTATTCTTGGTGCTTCCGTACGTTTTTCGCCGTGGATCTACTCCCACAATTTTCAGCCGATTTTTACCGTTCAAATTTTAAACTATTCTGCTATTTGTGCTCTTTCCGGCAATATCTTTTGGTATTTTATACTATTATACTTTTTAAAATATTACGTTTTTTTCCTTTAATTTGTCCCCTTGAAATGAATGGGAAACTTCCGCAATTCTGCTAAAACTTGCTTGTTTTTGAAACTGAACTACTTTTTCCTACTTTCAGGTAGAACAACCATTCAAACTTTAAAATGTTCTCAAATTATTGAGCTATTCAGGAATAAATCAGCTTTTTCAAATCTTTTACCGTTTTACTTTTATGCCTGTTAAAGTTTTCAGTTGCAAAATTGTGATTTTTCACAAAATACATGCGTTGTTATGGTTGCTATGCACTTGGCTTCCAGTGTGCCACTGAAGATTTGCAGTCTTCTCTTCATGTCCGAACAACTTCTTGCTACTTGCTCAATTTTCACTCAACTTCCACAAATTATACATCAAAACGTAGGTATTTTTGCTGGCTTTCCGAAAATGTCACTATCATTGTTGTGGGATTTATAGAATTTTGGCAAATCTCCTCAGACCAACACAAAGTCTGAAAACTCTCCATAGAAAGTCAATGGAGAGTTTGTTCAAAATCACTGCTTGATTTCTGCAATGAGAGGCATATTCGAATCGTCATATCTCCTTAACGAAGCGAAGTTAAAACATGAGGCTTGTCCCAGTATATCTTCAGACACTCCTGACGCTCACAATTCAAGAATTTCTTTCTCACCTATTACCGTTCTGAAATGAGTTAGACTTGTTTGAGGGTAGGAAATTCGTCCTTCGCTCAGATTTCTTCAGATTTCAAACTCTGGAAATGAACCACTTTTTTCTCTCGTCATATCTTTTTAATGGATTTCCACAGAGACCTGAAAATTTCCATGACTGTTCACCAAAGCCTGCTGTCTCTTACGGTGAAAGAATGATATTGATACTCCAAATAGATTTAGAGTTAGAAAGCGTTGTTTGAGGGCAAGTCAAGGCAGTTTTGCTTTGCTCTACTCAGTTATGGTGCATTAGAAGTCAAATATCTTTAATAATTCATATTTTAATGATAAATTGTCAACACTTTAAGATTCCCCCATCTCTTCTGAACAAAACGATGTAAGAATGACCGTTCTAGCCCCTACGGTTAGGAAATTATGGTCATTTGTTTGAGGGGAGTCGTCATTATGAGAAATAGACTGCAAAAATCCTGTGTCTCTCTGTGCTGCGTGCACCTGTTTTGGCGGGAAAAAGGGCACAGGCTCTCTGATTGGTGGATTCAAATTCAGCAGCTCCCAGGCTGCTTGACTGAGCTAGAAACTTACTTCTCTCTCCCTGTGTGTGTGTGTGTGTGTTGTGTTTGTGTTGTGTGTGTGTGTGTGTGGTGTGTGTGTGTGTGTGGTGTGTGACAGAGAGAGAGAGCCTTTTTATGGGATGATGTCATTGTAAGATTCAAATTCAACATATTTAGACTGGTTGACTGAATTGGATCTTGTGTGTGTGTGTGTGTGTGACAGAGAGAGAGAGAGAGAGAGAGAGAGCCTTTTT
>NW_020327099.1:0-35246 GCF_001858045.2 Oreochromis niloticus
CTATCAAAGTTACAGCTGTCTTTATGGACTTGGTGAAAATCGCCTTATTTCGGCGAGACAGTGCGTTTCTCGCTGAAACACATTATGGGTTTTCATTTGTGAATAACTTGAAAATCTTAGCTCAAACAGCTGCAAACCTATTTCCCCAGCATGGAAATGCTGAATTCTATAAGGCCAAGCCTGAAATATGTGTGTCCGAGTCTCCTATCAAAAGTTACAGCTGTCTTTATGGACTTGGTGAAAATCGCCTTATTTCGGCGAGACAGTGCGTTTCTCGCCTGAAACATTATGGGTTTTCATTTTGTGAATAACTTGAAAATCTTAGCTCAAACAGCTGCAAAACCTATTTCCCCAGCATGGAAATGCTGAATTCTATAAGGCCAAGCCTGAAATATGTGTGTCCGAGTCTCCTATCAAAAGTTACAGCTGTCTTTATGGACTTGGTGAAAATCGCCTTATTTCGGCGAGACAGTGCGTTTCTCGCCTGAAACACATTATGGGTTTTCATTTTGTGAATAACTTGAAAATCTTAGCTCAAACAGCTGCAAAACCTATTTCCCCAGCATGGAAATGCTGAATTCTATAAGGCCAAGCCTGAATATGTGTGTCCGAGTCTCCTATCAAAAGTTACAGCTGTCTTTATGGACTTGGTGAAATCGCCTTATTTCGGCGAGACAGTGCGTTTCTCGCCTGAAACACATTATGGGTTTTCATTTTGTGAATAACTTGAAAATCTTAGCTCAAACAGCTGCAAAACCTATTTCCCAGCATGGAAATGCTGAATTCTATAAGGCCAAGCCTGAAATATGTGTGTCCGAGTCTCCTATCAAAAGTTACAGCTGTCTTTATGGACTTGGTGAAAATCGCCTTATTTCGGCGAGACAGTGCGTTTCTCGCCTGAAACACATTATGGGTTTTCATTTTGTGAATAACTTGAAAATCTTAGCTCAAACAGCTGCAAAACCTATTTCCCAGCATGGAAATGCTGAATTCTATAAGGCCAAGCCTGAAATATGTGTGTCCGAGTCTCCTATCAAAAGTTACAGCTGTCTTTATGGACTTGGTGAAAATCGCCTTATTTCGGCGAGACAGTGCGTTTCTCGCCTGAAACATTATGGGTTTTCATTTTGTGAATAACTTGAAAATCTTAGCTCAAACAGCTGCAAAACCTATTTCCCCAGCATGGAAATGCTGAATTCTATAAGGCCAAGCCTGAAATATGTGTGTCCGAGTCTCCTATCAAAAGTTACAGCTGTCTTTATGGACTTGGTGAAAATCGCCTTATTTCGGCGAGACAGTGCGTTTCTCGCCTGAAACACATTATGGGTTTTCATTTTGTGAATAACTTGAAAATCTTAGCTCAAACAGCTGCAAAACCTATTTCCCCAGCATGGAAATGCTGAATTCTATAAGGCCAAGCCTGAAATATGTGTGTCCGAGTCTCCTATCAAAAGTTACAGCTGTCTTTATGGACTTGGTGAAAATCGCCTTATTTCGGCGAGACAGTGCGTTTCTCGCCTGAAACACATTATGGGTTTTCATTTTGTGAATAACTTGAAAATCTTAGCTCAAACAGCTGCAAAACCTATTTCCCCAGCATGGAAATGCTGAATTCTATAAGGCCAAGCCTGAAATATGTGTGTCCGAGTCTCCTATCAAAAGTTACAGCTGTCTTTATGGACTTGGTGAAAATCGCCTTATTTCGGCGAGACAGTGCGTTTCTCGCCTGAAACACATTATGGGTTTTCATTTTGTGAATAACTTGAAAATCTTAGCTCAAACAGCTGCAAAACCTATTCCCCAGCATGGAAATGCTGAATTCTATAAGGCCAAGCCTGAAATATGTGTGTCCGAGTCTCCTATCAAAAGTTACAGCTGTCTTTATGGACTTGGTGAAAATCGCCTTATTTCGGCGAGACAGTGCGTTTCTCGCCTGAAACACATTATGGGTTTTCATTTTGTGAATAACTTGAAAATCTTAGCTCAAACAGCTGCAAAACCTATTTCCCCAGCATGGAAATGCTGAATTCTATAAGGCCAAGCCTGAAATATGTGTGTCCGAGTCTCCTATCAAAAGTTACAGCTGTCTTTATGGACTTGGTGAAAATCGCCTTATTTCGGCGAGACAGTGCGTTTCTCGCCTGAAACACATTATGGGTTTTCATTTTGTGAATAACTTGAAAATCTTAGCTCAAACAGCTGCAAAACCTATTTAGCATGGAAATGCTGAATTCTATAAGGCCAAGCCTGAAATATGTGTGTCCGAGTCTCCTATCAAAAGTTACAGCTGTCTTTATGGACTTGGTGAAAATCGCCTTATTTCGGCGAGACAGTGCGTTTCTCGCCTGAAACATTATGGGTTTTCATTTTGTGAATAACTTGAAAATCTTAGCTCAAACAGCTGCAAAACCTATTTCCCCAGCATGGAAATGCTGAATTCTATAAGGCCAAGCCTGAAATATGTGTGTCCGAGTCTCCTATCAAAAGTTACAGCTGTCTTTATGGACTTGGTGAAAATCGCCTTATTTCGGCGAGACAGTGCGTTTCTCGCCTGAAACACATTATGGGTTTTCATTTTGTGAATAACTTGAAAATCTTAGCTCAAACAGCTGCAAAACCTATTTCCCCAGCATGGAAATGCTGAATTCTATAAGGCCAAGCCTGAAATATGTGTGTCCGAGTCTCCTATCAAAAGTTACAGCTGTCTTTATGGACTTGGTGAAAATCGCCTTATTTCGGCGAGACAGTGCGTTTCTCGCCTGAAACACATTATGGGTTTTCATTTTGTGAATAACTTGAAAATCTTAGCTCAAACAGCTGCAAAACCTATTTCCCAGCATGGAAATGCTGAATTCTATAAGGCCAAGCCTGAAATATGTGTGTCCGAGTCTCCTATCAAAAGTTACAGCTGTCTTTATGGACTTGGTGAAAATCGCCTTATTTCGGCGAGACAGTGCGTTTCTCGCCTGAAACACATTATGGGTTTTCATTTTGTGAATAACTTGAAAATCTTAGCTCAAACAGCTGCAAAACCTATTTCCCCAGCATGGAAATGCTGAATTCTATAAGGCCAAGCCTGAAATATGTGTCCGAGTCTCCTATCAAAAGTTACAGCTGTCTTTATGGACTTGGTGAAAATCGCCTTATTTCGGCGAGACAGTGCGTTTCTCGCCTGAAACACATTATGGGTTTTCATTTTGTGAATAACTTGAAAATCTTAGCTCAAACAGCTGCAAAACCTATTTCCCCAGCATGGAAATGCTGAATTCTATAAGGCCAAGCCTGAAATATGTGTGTCCGAGTCTCCTATCAAAAGTTACAGCTGTCTTTATGGACTTGGTGAAAATCGCCTTATTTCGGCGAGACAGTGCGTTTCTCGCCTGAAACACATTATGGGTTTTCATTTTGTGAATAACTTGAAAATCTTAGCTCAAACAGCTGCAAAACCTATTTCCCCAGCATGGAAATGCTGAATTCTATAAGGCCAAGCCTGAAATATGTGTGTCCGAGTCTCCTATCAAAAGTTACAGCTGTCTTTATGGACTTGGTGAAAATCGCCTTATTTCGGCGAGACAGTGCGTTTCTCGCCTGAAACACATTATGGGTTTTCATTTTGTGAATAACTTGAAAATCTTAGCTCAAACAGCTGCAAAACCTATTTCCCCAGCATGGAAATGCTGAATTCTATAAGGCCAAGCCTGAAATATGTGTGTCCGAGTCTCCTATCAAAAGTTACAGCTGTCTTTATGGACTTGGTGAAAATCGCCTTATTTCGGCGAGACAGTGCGTTTCTCGCCTGAAACACATTATGGGTTTTCATTTTGTGAATAACTTGAAAATCTTAGCTCAAACAGCTGCAAAACCTATTTCCCGCATGGAAATGCTGAATTCTATAAGGCCAAGCCTGAAATATGTGTGTCCGAGTCTCCTATCAAAAGTTACAGCTGTCTTTATGGACTTGGTGAAAATCGCCTTATTTCGGCGAGACAGTGCGTTTCTCGCCTGAAACACATTATGGGTTTTCATTTTGTGAATAACTTGAAAATCTTAGCTCAAACAGCTGCAAAACCTATTTCAGCATGGAAATGCTGAATTCTATAAGGCCAAGCCTGAAATATGTGTGTCCGAGTCTCCTATCAAAAGTTACAGCTGTCTTTATGGACTTGGTGAAAATCGCCTTATTTCGGCGAGACAGTGCGTTTCTCGCCTGAAACACATTATGGGTTTTCATTTTGTGAATAACTTGAAAATCTTAGCTCAAACAGCTGCAAAACCTATTTCCCCAGCATGGAAATGCTGAATTCTATAAGGCCAAGCCTGAAATATGTGTGTCCGAGTCTCCTATCAAAAGTTACAGCTGTCTTTATGGACTTGGTGAAAATCGCCTTATTTCGGCGAGACAGTGCGTTTCTCGCCTGAAACACATTATGGGTTTTCATTTTGTGAATAACTTGAAAATCTTAGCTCAAACAGCTGCAAAACCTATTTCCCCAGCATGGAAATGCTGAATTCTATAAGGCCAAGCCTGAAATATGTGTGTCCGAGTCTCCTATCAAAAGTTACAGCTGTCTTTATGGACTTGGTGAAAATCGCCTTATTTCGGCGAGACAGTGCGTTTCTCGCCTGAAACACATTATGGGTTTTCATTTTGTGAATAACTTGAAAATCTTAGCTCAAACAGCTGCAAAACCTATTTCCCCAGCATGGAAATGCTGAATTCTATAAGGCCAAGCCTGAAATATGTGTGTCCGAGTCTCCTATCAAAAGTTACAGCTGTCTTTATGGACTTGGTGAAAATCGCCTTATTTCGGCGAGACAGTGCGTTTCTCGCCTGAAACACATTATGGGTTTTCATTTTGTGAATAACTTGAAAATCTTAGCTCAAACAGCTGCAAAACCTATTTCCCCAGCATGGAAATGCTGAATTCTATAAGGCCAAGCCTGAAATATGTGTGTCCGAGTCTCCTATCAAAAGTTACAGCTGTCTTTATGGACTTGGTGAAAATCGCCTTATTTCGGCGAGACAGTGCGTTTCTCGCCTGAAACACATTATGGGTTTTCATTTTGTGAATAACTTGAAAATCTTAGCTCAAACAGCTGCAAAACCTATTTCCCCAGCATGGAAATGCTGAATTCTATAAGGCCAAGCCTGAAATATGTGTGTCCGAGTCTCCTATCAAAAGTTACAGCTGTCTTTATGGACTTGGTGAAAATCGCCTTATTTCGGCGAGACAGTGCGTTTCTCGCCTGAAACACATTATGGGTTTTCATTTTGTGAATAACTTGAAAATCTTAGCTCAAACAGCTGCAAAACCTATTTCCCCAGCATGGAAATGCTGAATTCTATAAGGCCAAGCCTGAAATATGTGTGTCCGAGTCTCCTATCAAAAGTTACAGCTGTCTTTATGGACTTGGTGAAAATCGCCTTATTTCGGCGAGACAGTGCGTTTCTCGCCTGAAACACATTATGGGTTTTCATTTTGTGAATAACTTGAAAATCTTAGCTCAAACAGCTGCAAAACCTATTTCCCAGCATGGAAATGCTGAATTCTATAAGGCCAAGCCTGAAATATGTGTGTCCGAGTCTCCTATCAAAAGTTACAGCTGTCTTTATGGACTTGGTGAAAATCGCCTTATTTCGGCGAGACAGTGCGTTTCTCGCCTGAAACACATTATGGGTTTTCATTTTGTGAATAACTTGAAAATCTTAGCTCAAACAGCTGCAAAACCTATTTCCCCAGCATGGAAATGCTGAATTCTATAAGGCCAAGCCTGAAATATGTGTGTCCGAGTCTCCTATCAAAAGTTACAGCTGTCTTTATGGACTTGGTGAAAATCGCCTTATTTCGGCGAGACAGTGCGTTTCTCGCCTGAAACACATTATGGGTTTTCATTTTGTGAATAACTTGAAAATCTTAGCTCAAACAGCTGCAAAACCTATTTCCCCAGCATGGAAATGCTGAATTCTATAAGGCCAAGCCTGAAATATGTGTGTCCGAGTCTCCTATCAAAAGTTACAGCTGTCTTTATGGACTTGGTGAAAATCGCCTTATTTCGGCGAGACAGTGCGTTTCTCGCCTGAAACACATTATGGGTTTTCATTTTGTGAATAACTTGAAAATCTTAGCTCAAACAGCTGCAAAACCTATTTCCCAGCATGGAAATGCTGAATTCTATAAGGCCAAGCCTGAAATATGTGTGTCCGAGTCTCCTATCAAAAGTTACAGCTGTCTTTATGGACTTGGTGAAAATCGCCTTATTTCGGCGAGACAGTGCGTTTCTCGCCTGAAACACATTATGGGTTTTCATTTTGTGAATAACTTGAAAATCTTAGCTCAAACAGCTGCAAAACCTATTTCCCAGCATGGAAATGCTGAATTCTATAAGGCCAAGCCTGAAATATGTGTGTCCGAGTCTCCTATCAAAAGTTACAGCTGTCTTTATGGACTTGGTGAAAATCGCCTTATTTCGGCGAGACAGTGCGTTTCTCGCCTGAAACACATTATGGGTTTTCATTTTGTGAATAACTTGAAAATCTTAGCTCAAACAGCTGCAAAACCTATTTCCCCAGCATGGAAATGCTGAATTCTATAAGGCCAAGCCTGAAATATGTGTGTCCGAGTCTCCTATCAAAAGTTACAGCTGTCTTTATGGACTTGGTGAAAATCGCCTTATTTCGGCGAGACAGTGCGTTTCTCGCCTGAAACACATTATGGGTTTTCATTTTGTGAATAACTTGAAAATCTTAGCTCAAACAGCTGCAAAACCTATTTCCCCAGCATGGAAATGCTGAATTCTATAAGGCCAAGCCTGAAATATGTGTGTCCGAGTCTCCTATCAAAAGTTACAGCTGTCTTTATGGACTTGGTGAAAATCGCCTTATTTCGGCGAGACAGTGCGTTTCTCGCCTGAAACACATTATGGGTTTTCATTTTGTGAATAACTTGAAAATCTTAGCTCAAACAGCTGCAAAACCTATTTCCCAGCATGGAAATGCTGAATTCTATAAGGCCAAGCCTGAAATATGTGTGTCCGAGTCTCCTATCAAAAGTTACAGCTGTCTTTATGGACTTGGTGAAAATCGCCTTATTTCGGCGAGACAGTGCGTTTCTCGCCTGAAACACATTATGGGTTTTCATTTTGTGAATAACTTGAAAATCTTAGCTCAAACAGCTGCAAAACCTATTTCCCCAGCATGGAAATGCTGAATTCTATAAGGCCAAGCCTGAAATATGTGTGTCCGAGTCTCCTATCAAAAGTTACAGCTGTCTTTATGGACTTGGTGAAAATCGCCTTATTTCGGCGAGACAGTGCGTTTCTCGCCTGAAACACATTATGGGTTTTCATTTTGTGAATAACTTGAAAATCTTAGCTCAAACAGCTGCAAAACCTATTTCCCCAGCATGGAAATGCTGAATTCTATAAGGCCAAGCCTGAAATATGTGTGTCCGAGTCTCCTATCAAAAGTTACAGCTGTCTTTATGGACTTGGTGAAAATCGCCTTATTTCGGCGAGACAGTGCGTTTCTCGCCTGAAACACATTATGGGTTTTCATTTTGTGAATAACTTGAAAATCTTAGCTCAAACAGCTGCAAAACCTATTTCCCCAGCATGGAAATGCTGAATTCTATAAGGCCAAGCCTGAAATATGTGTGTCCGAGTCTCCTATCAAAAGTTACAGCTGTCTTTATGGACTTGGTGAAAATCGCCTTATTTCGGCGAGACAGTGCGTTTCTCGCCTGAAACACATTATGGGTTTTCATTTTGTGAATAACTTGAAAATCTTAGCTCAAACAGCTGCAAAACCTATTTCCCCAGCATGGAAATGCTGAATTCTATAAGGCCAAGCCTGAAATATGTGTGTCCGAGTCTCCTATCAAAAGTTACAGCTGTCTTTATGGACTTGGTGAAAATCGCCTTATTTCGGCGAGACAGTGCGTTTCTCGCCTGAAACACATTATGGGTTTTCATTTTGTGAATAACTTGAAAATCTTAGCTCAAACAGCTGCAAAACCTATTTCCCCAGCATGGAAATGCTGAATTCTATAAGGCCAAGCCTGAAATATGTGTGTCCGAGTCTCCTATCAAAAGTTACAGCTGTCTTTATGGACTTGGTGAAAATCGCCTTATTTCGGCGAGACAGTGCGTTTCTCGCCTGAAACACATTATGGGTTTTCATTTTGTGAATAACTTGAAAATCTTAGCTCAAACAGCTGCAAAACCTATTTCCCCAGCATGGAAATGCTGAATTCTATAAGGCCAAGCCTGAAATATGTGTGTCCGAGTCTCCTATCAAAAGTTACAGCTGTCTTTATGGACTTGGTGAAAATCGCCTTATTTCGGCGAGACAGTGCGTTTCTCGCCTGAAACACATTATGGGTTTTCATTTTGTGAATAACTTGAAAATCTTAGCTCAAACAGCTGCAAAACCTATTTCCCCAGCATGGAAATGCTGAATTCTATAAGGCCAAGCCTGAAATATGTGTGTCCGAGTCTCCTATCAAAAGTTACAGCTGTCTTTATGGACTTGGTGAAAATCGCCTTATTTCGGCGAGACAGTGCGTTTCTCGCCTGAAACACATTATGGGTTTTCATTTTGTGAATAACTTGAAAATCTTAGCTCAAACAGCTGCAAAACCTATTTCCCCAGCATGGAAATGCTGAATTCTATAAGGCCAAGCCTGAAATATGTGTGTCCGAGTCTCCTATCAAAAGTTACAGCTGTCTTTATGGACTTGGTGAAAATCGCCTTATTTCGGCGAGACAGTGCGTTTCTCGCCTGAAACACATTATGGGTTTTCATTTTGTGAATAACTTGAAAATCTTAGCTCAAACAGCTGCAAAACCTATTTCCCCAGCATGGAAATGCTGAATTCTATAAGGCCAAGCCTGAAATATGTGTGTCCGAGTCTCCTATCAAAAGTTACAGCTGTCTTTATGGACTTGGTGAAAATCGCCTTATTTCGGCGAGACAGTGCGTTTCTCGCCTGAAACACATTATGGGTTTTCATTTTGTGAATAACTTGAAAATCTTAGCTCAAACAGCTGCAAAACCTATTTCCCCAGCATGGAAATGCTGAATTCTATAAGGCCAAGCCTGAAATATGTGTGTCCGAGTCTCCTATCAAAAGTTACAGCTGTCTTTATGGACTTGGTGAAAATCGCCTTATTTCGGCGAGACAGTGCGTTTCTCGCCTGAAACACATTATGGGTTTTCATTTTGTGAATAACTTGAAAATCTTAGCTCAAACAGCTGCAAAACCCCCCAGCATGGAAATGCTGAATTCTATAAGGCCAAGCCTGAAATATGTGTGTCCGAGTCTCCTATCAAAAGTTACAGCTGTCTTTATGGACTTGGTGAAAATCGCCTTATTTCGGCGAGACAGTGCGTTTCTCGCCTGAAACACATTATGGGTTTTCATTTTGTGAATAACTTGAAAATCTTAGCTCAAACAGCTGCAAAACCTATTTCCCCAGCATGGAAATGCTGAATTCTATAAGGCCAAGCCTGAAATATGTGTGTCCGAGTCTCCTATCAAAAGTTACAGCTGTCTTTATGGACTTGGTGAAAATCGCCTTATTTCGGCGAGACAGTGCGTTTCTCGCCTGAAACACATTATGGGTTTTCATTTTGTGAATAACTTGAAAATCTTAGCTCAAACAGCTGCAAAACCTATTTCCCCAGCATGGAAATGCTGAATTCTATAAGGCCAAGCCTGAAATATGTGTGTCCGAGTCTCCTATCAAAAGTTACAGCTGTCTTTATGGACTTGGTGAAAATCGCCTTATTTCGGCGAGACAGTGCGTTTCTCGCCTGAAACACATTATGGGTTTTCATTTTGTGAATAACTTGAAAATCTTAGCTCAAACAGCTGCAAAACCTATTTCCCCAGCATGGAAATGCTGAATTCTATAAGGCCAAGCCTGAAATATGTGTGTCCGAGTCTCCTATCAAAAGTTACAGCTGTCTTTATGGACTTGGTGAAAATCGCCTTATTTCGGCGAGACAGTGCGTTTCTCGCCTGAAACACATTATGGGTTTTCATTTTGTGAATAACTTGAAAATCTTAGCTCAAACAGCTGCAAAACCTATTTCCCCAGCATGGAAATGCTGAATTCTATAAGGCCAAGCCTGAAATATGTGTGTCCGAGTCTCCTATCAAAAGTTACAGCTGTCTTTATGGACTTGGTGAAAATCGCCTTATTTCGGCGAGACAGTGCGTTTCTCGCCTGAAACACATTATGGGTTTTCATTTTGTGAATAACTTGAAAATCTTAGCTCAAACAGCTGCAAAACCTATTTCCCCAGCATGGAAATGCTGAATTCTATAAGGCCAAGCCTGAAATATGTGTGTCCGAGTCTCCTATCAAAAGTTACAGCTGTCTTTATGGACTTGGTGAAAATCGCCTTATTTCGGCGAGACAGTGCGTTTCTCGCCTGAAACACATTATGGGTTTTCATTTTGTGAATAACTTGAAAATCTTAGCTCAAACAGCTGCAAAACCTATTTCAGCATGGAAATGCTGAATTCTATAAGGCCAAGCCTGAAATATGTGTGTCCGAGTCTCCTATCAAAAGTTACAGCTGTCTTTATGGACTTGGTGAAAATCGCCTTATTTCGGCGAGACAGTGCGTTTCTCGCCTGAAACACATTATGGGTTTTCATTTTGTGAATAACTTGAAAATCTTAGCTCAAACAGCTGCAAAACCTATTTCCCCAGCATGGAAATGCTGAATTCTATAAGGCCAAGCCTGAAATATGTGTGTCCGAGTCTCCTATCAAAAGTTACAGCTGTCTTTATGGACTTGGTGAAAATCGCCTTATTTCGGCGAGACAGTGCGTTTCTCGCCTGAAACACATTATGGGTTTTCATTTTGTGAATAACTTGAAAATCTTAGCTCAAACAGCTGCAAAACCTATTTCCCAGCATGGAAATGCTGAATTCTATAAGGCCAAGCCTGAAATATGTGTGTCCGAGTCTCCTATCAAAAGTTACAGCTGTCTTTATGGACTTGGTGAAAATCGCCTTATTTCGGCGAGACAGTGCGTTTCTCGCCTGAAACACATTATGGGTTTTCATTTTGTGAATAACTTGAAAATCTTAGCTCAAACAGCTGCAAAACCTATTTCCCCAGCATGGAAATGCTGAATTCTATAAGGCCAAGCCTGAAATATGTGTGTCCGAGTCTCCTATCAAAAGTTACAGCTGTCTTTATGGACTTGGTGAAAATCGCCTTATTTCGGCGAGACAGTGCGTTTCTCGCCTGAAACACATTATGGGTTTTCATTTTGTGAATAACTTGAAAATCTTAGCTCAAACAGCTGCAAAACCTATTTCCCCAGCATGGAAATGCTGAATTCTATAAGGCCAAGCCTGAAATATGTGTGTCCGAGTCTCCTATCAAAAGTTACAGCTGTCTTTATGGACTTGGTGAAAATCGCCTTATTTCGGCGAGACAGTGCGTTTCTCGCCTGAAACACATTATGGGTTTTCATTTTGTGAATAACTTGAAAATCTTAGCTCAAACAGCTGCAAAACCTATTTCCCAGCATGGAAATGCTGAATTCTATAAGGCCAAGCCTGAAATATGTGTGTCCGAGTCTCCTATCAAAAGTTACAGCTGTCTTTATGGACTTGGTGAAAATCGCCTTATTTCGGCGAGACAGTGCGTTTCTCGCCTGAAACACATTATGGGTTTTCATTTTGTGAATAACTTGAAAATCTTAGCTCAAACAGCTGCAAAACCTATTTCAGCATGGAAATGCTGAATTCTATAAGGCCAAGCCTGAAATATGTGTGTCCGAGTCTCCTATCAAAAGTTACAGCTGTCTTTATGGACTTGGTGAAAATCGCCTTATTTCGGCGAGACAGTGCGTTTCTCGCCTGAAACACATTATGGGTTTTCATTTTGTGAATAACTTGAAAATCTTAGCTCAAACAGCTGCAAAACCTATTTCCCAGCATGGAAATGCTGAATTCTATAAGGCCAAGCCTGAAATATGTGTGTCCGAGTCTCCTATCAAAAGTTACAGCTGTCTTTATGGACTTGGTGAAAATCGCCTTATTTCGGCGAGACAGTGCGTTTCTCGCCTGAAACACATTATGGGTTTTCATTTTGTGAATAACTTGAAAATCTTAGCTCAAACAGCTGCAAAACCTATTTCCCCAGCATGGAAATGCTGAATTCTATAAGGCCAAGCCTGAAATATGTGTGTCCGAGTCTCCTATCAAAAGTTACAGCTGTCTTTATGGACTTGGTGAAAATCGCCTTATTTCGGCGAGACAGTGCGTTTCTCGCCTGAAACACATTATGGGTTTTCATTTTGTGAATAACTTGAAAATCTTAGCTCAAACAGCTGCAAAACCTATTTCCCCAGCATGGAAATGCTGAATTCTATAAGGCCAAGCCTGAAATATGTGTGTCCGAGTCTCCTATCAAAAGTTACAGCTGTCTTTATGGACTTGGTGAAAATCGCCTTATTTCGGCGAGACAGTGCGTTTCTCGCCTGAAACACATTATGGGTTTTCATTTTGTGAATAACTTGAAAATCTTAGCTCAAACAGCTGCAAAACCTATTTCCCCAGCATGGAAATGCTGAATTCTATAAGGCCAAGCCTGAAATATGTGTGTCCGAGTCTCCTATCAAAAGTTACAGCTGTCTTTATGGACTTGGTGAAAATCGCCTTATTTCGGCGAGACAGTGCGTTTCTCGCCTGAAACACATTATGGGTTTTCATTTTGTGAATAACTTGAAAATCTTAGCTCAAACAGCTGCAAAACCTATTTCCCCAGCATGGAAATGCTGAATTCTATAAGGCCAAGCCTGAAATATGTGTGTCCGAGTCTCCTATCAAAAGTTACAGCTGTCTTTATGGACTTGGTGAAAATCGCCTTATTTCGGCGAGACAGTGCGTTTCTCGCCTGAAACACATTATGGGTTTTCATTTTGTGAATAACTTGAAAATCTTAGCTCAAACAGCTGCAAAACCTATTTCCCCAGCATGGAAATGCTGAATTCTATAAGGCCAAGCCTGAAATATGTGTGTCCGAGTCTCCTATCAAAAGTTACAGCTGTCTTTATGGACTTGGTGAAAATCGCCTTATTTCGGCGAGACAGTGCGTTTCTCGCCTGAAACACATTATGGGTTTTCATTTTGTGAATAACTTGAAAATCTTAGCTCAAACAGCTGCAAAACCTATTTCCCCAGCATGGAAATGCTGAATTCTATAAGGCCAAGCCTGAAATATGTGTGTCCGAGTCTCCTATCAAAAGTTACAGCTGTCTTTATGGACTTGGTGAAAATCGCCTTATTTCGGCGAGACAGTGCGTTTCTCGCCTGAAACACATTATGGGTTTTCATTTTGTGAATAACTTGAAAATCTTAGCTCAAACAGCTGCAAAACCTATTTCCCCAGCATGGAAATGCTGAATTCTATAAGGCCAAGCCTGAAATATGTGTGTCCGAGTCTCCTATCAAAAGTTACAGCTGTCTTTATGGACTTGGTGAAAATCGCCTTATTTCGGCGAGACAGTGCGTTTCTCGCCTGAAACACATTATGGGTTTTCATTTTGTGAATAACTTGAAAATCTTAGCTCAAACAGCTGCAAAACCTATTTCCCCAGCATGGAAATGCTGAATTCTATAAGGCCAAGCCTGAAATATGTGTGTCCGAGTCTCCTATCAAAAGTTACAGCTGTCTTTATGGACTTGGTGAAAATCGCCTTATTTCGGCGAGACAGTGCGTTTCTCGCCTGAAACACATTATGGGTTTTCATTTTGTGAATAACTTGAAAATCTTAGCTCAAACAGCTGCAAAACCTATTTCCCAGCATGGAAATGCTGAATTCTATAAGGCCAAGCCTGAAATATGTGTGTCCGAGTCTCCTATCAAAAGTTACAGCTGTCTTTATGGACTTGGTGAAAATCGCCTTATTTCGGCGAGACAGTGCGTTTCTCGCCTGAAACACATTATGGGTTTTCATTTTGTGAATAACTTGAAAATCTTAGCTCAAACAGCTGCAAAACCTATTTCCCCAGCATGGAAATGCTGAATTCTATAAGGCCAAGCCTGAAATATGTGTGTCCGAGTCTCCTATCAAAAGTTACAGCTGTCTTTATGGACTTGGTGAAAATCGCCTTATTTCGGCGAGACAGTGCGTTTCTCGCCTGAAACACATTATGGGTTTTCATTTTGTGAATAACTTGAAAATCTTAGCTCAAACAGCTGCAAAACCTATTTCCCCAGCATGGAAATGCTGAATTCTATAAGGCCAAGCCTGAAATATGTGTGTCCGAGTCTCCTATCAAAAGTTACAGCTGTCTTTATGGACTTGGTGAAAATCGCCTTATTTCGGCGAGACAGTGCGTTTCTCGCCTGAAACACATTATGGGTTTTCATTTTGTGAATAACTTGAAAATCTTAGCTCAAACAGCTGCAAAACCTATTTCCCAGCATGGAAATGCTGAATTCTATAAGGCCAAGCCTGAAATATGTGTGTCCGAGTCTCCTATCAAAAGTTACAGCTGTCTTTATGGACTTGGTGAAAATCGCCTTATTTCGGCGAGACAGTGCGTTTCTCGCCTGAAACACATTATGGGTTTTCATTTTGTGAATAACTTGAAAATCTTAGCTCAAACAGCTGCAAAACCTATTTCCCCAGCATGGAAATGCTGAATTCTATAAGGCCAAGCCTGAAATATGTGTGTCCGAGTCTCCTATCAAAAGTTACAGCTGTCTTTATGGACTTGGTGAAAATCGCCTTATTTCGGCGAGACAGTGCGTTTCTCGCCTGAAACACATTATGGGTTTTCATTTTGTGAATAACTTGAAAATCTTAGCTCAAACAGCTGCAAAACCTATTTCCCCAGCATGGAAATGCTGAATTCTATAAGGCCAAGCCTGAAATATGTGTGTCCGAGTCTCCTATCAAAAGTTACAGCTGTCTTTATGGACTTGGTGAAAATCGCCTTATTTCGGCGAGACAGTGCGTTTCTCGCCTGAAACACATTATGGGTTTTCATTTTGTGAATAACTTGAAAATCTTAGCTCAAACAGCTGCAAAACCTATTTCCCCAGCATGGAAATGCTGAATTCTATAAGGCCAAGCCTGAAATATGTGTGTCCGAGTCTCCTATCAAAAGTTACAGCTGTCTTTATGGACTTGGTGAAAATCGCCTTATTTCGGCGAGACAGTGCGTTTCTCGCCTGAAACACATTATGGGTTTTCATTTTGTGATAACTTGAAAATCTTAGCTCAAACAGCTGCAAAACCTATTATTCAGCATGGAAATGCTGAATTCTATAAGGCCAAGCCTGAAATATGTGTGTCCGAGTCTCCTATCAAAAGTTACAGCTGTCTTTATGGACTTGGTGAAAATCGCCTTATTTCGGCGAGACAGTGCGTTTCTCGCCTGAAACACATTATGGGTTTTCATTTTGTGAATAACTGAAAATCTTAGCTCAAACAGCTGCAAAACCTATATTCAGCATGGAAATGCTGAATTCTATAAGGCCAAGCCTGAAATATGTGTGTCCGAGTCTCCTATCAAAAGTTACAGCTGTCTTTATGGACTTGGTGAAAATCGCCTTATTTCGGCGAGACAGTGCGTTTCTCGCCTGAAACACATTATGGGTTTTCATTTTGTGAATAACTTGAAAATCTTAGCTCAAACAGCTGCAAAACCTATTTCCCCAGCATGGAAATGCTGAATTCTATAAGGCCAAGCCTGAAATATGTGTGTCCGAGTCTCCTATCAAAAGTTACAGCTGTCTTTATGGACTTGGTGAAAATCGCTTATTTCGGCGAGACAGTGCGTTTCTCGCCTGAAACACATTATGGGTTTTCATTTTGTGAATAACTTGAAAATCTTAGCTCAAACAGCTGCAAAACCTATTTCCCAGCATGGAAATGCTGAATTCTATAAGGCCAAGCCTGAAATATGTGTGTCCGAGTCTCCTATCAAAAGTTACAGCTGTCTTTATGGACTTGGTGAAAATCGCCTTATTTCGGCGAGACAGTGCGTTTCTCGCCTGAAACACATTATGGGTTTTCATTTGTGAATAACTTGAAAATCTTAGCTCAAACAGCTGCAAAACCTATTTCCAGCATGGAAATGCTGAATTCTATAAGGCCAAGCCTGAAATATGTGTGTCCGAGTCTCCTATCAAAAGTTACAGCTGTCTTTATGGACTTGGTGAAAATCGCCTTATTTCGGCGAGACAGTGCGTTTCTCGCCTGAAACACATTATGGGTTTTCATTTTGTGAATAACTTGAAAATCTTAGCTCAAACAGCTGCAAAACCTATTAATTCAGCATGGAATGCTGAATTCTATAAGGCCAAGCCTGAAATATGTGTGTCCGAGTCTCCTATCAAAAGTTACAGCTGTCTTTATGGACTTGGTGAAAATCGCCTTATTTCGGCGAGACAGTGCGTTTCTCGCCTGAAACACATTATGGGTTTTCATTTTGTGAATAACTTGAAAATCTTAGCTCAAACAGCTGCAAAACCTATTTCCCCAGCATGGAAATGCTGAATTCTATAAGGCCAAGCCTGAAATATGTGTGTCCGAGTCTCCTATCAAAAGTTACAGCTGTCTTTATGGACTTGGTGAAAATCGCCTTATTTCGGCGAGACAGTGCGTTTCTCGCCTGAAACACATTATGGGTTTTCATTTTGTGAATAACTTGAAAATCTTAGCTCAAACAGCTGCAAAACCTATTTCAGCATGGAAATGCTGAATTCTATAAGGCCAAGCCTGAAATATGTGTGTCCGAGTCTCCTATCAAAAGTTACAGCTGTCTTTATGGACTTGGTGAAAATCGCCTTATTTCGGCGAGACAGTGCGTTCTCGCCTGAAACACATTATGGGTTTTCATTTTGTGAATAACTTGAAAATCTTAGCTCAAACAGCTGCAAAACCTATTAATTCAGCATGGAAATGCTGAATTCTATAAGGCCAAGCCTGAAATATGTGTGTCCGAGTCTCCTATCAAAAGTTACAGCTGTCTTTATGGACTTGGTGAAATCGCCTTATTTCGGCGAGACAGTGCGTTTCTCGCCTGAAACACATTATGGGTTTTCATTTTGTGAATAACTTGAAAATCTTAGCTCAAACAGCTGCAAAACCTATTAATTCAGCATGGAAATGGTGAATTCTATAAAGCCAAGCCTGAAATATGTGTGTCCGAGTCTCTATCAAAAGTTACAGCTGTCTTTATGGACTTGGTGAAAATCGCCTTATTTCGGCGAGACAGTGCGTTTCTCGCCTGAAACACATTATGGGTTTTCATTTTGTGAATAACTTGAAAATCTTAGCTCAAACAGCTGCAAAACCTATTTTCAGCATGGAAATGCTGAATTCTATAAGGCCAAGCCTGAAATATGTGTGTCCGAGTCTCCTATCAAAAGTTACAGCTGTCTTTATGGACTTGGTGAAAATCGCCTTATTTCGGCGAGACAGTGCGTTTCTCGCCTGAAACACATTTGGGTTTTCATTTGTGAATAACTTGAAAATCTTAGCTCAAACAGCTGCAAAACCTATTTCCCAGCATGGAAATGCTGAATTCTATAAGGCCAAGCCTGAATATGTGTGTCCGAGTCTCCTATCAAAAGTTACAGCTGTCTTTATGGACTTGGTGAAAATCGCCTTATTTCGGCGAGACAGTGCGTTTCTCGCCTGAAACACATTATGGGTTTTCATTTTGTGAATAACTTGAAAATCTTAGCTCAAACAGCTGCAAAACCTATTTCCAGCATGGAAATGCTGAATTCTATAAGGCCAAGCCTGAAATATGTGTGTCCGAGTCTCCTATCAAAAGTTACAGCTGTCTTTATGGACTTGGTGAAAATCGCCTTATTTCGGCGAGACAGTGCGTTTCTCGCCTGAAACACATTATGGGTTTTCATTTGTGAATAACTTGAAAATCTTAGCTCAAACAGCTGCAAAACCTATTAATTCAGCATGGAAATGCTGAATTCTATAAGGCCAAGCCTGAAATATGTGTGTCCGAGTCTCCTATCAAAAGTTACAGCTGTCTTTATGGATTGGTGAAAATCGCCTTATTTCGGCGAGACAGTGCGTTTCTCGCCTGAAAACATTATGGTTTCATTTTGTGATAACTTGAAAATCTTAGCTCAAACATGAAAAATCAGCAGGAACTGTAAGCACTGAAAAGGGCGAGCCCTACATACACTTCTATGGGTTGGTGAAATGCTATTTCGGCGAGACAGTGCGTTTCTCGCCTGAAACACATTATGGGTTTCATTTGTGAATAACTTGAAAATCTTAGCTCAAACAGAGGAGACTGCGGTATACTCGTCGTCCACCCATCCGGCCATCACAGCGATGGCCCCCTGCCTATACTGAACTTCCAGCAGGTTGTGTGTGAAGAACTTGCTAAGAGCAAAACCTATTAATTCAGCATGGAAATGCTGAATTCTATAAGGCCAAGCCTGAAATATGTGTCCGAGTCTCCTATCAAAAGTTACAGCTGTCTTTATGGAGTTGGTGAAAATCGCCTTATTTCGGCGAGACAGTGCGTTTCTCGCCTGAAACACATTATGGGTTTTCATTTTGTGAATAACTTGAAAATCTTAGCTCAAACAGCTGCAAAACCTATTAATTCAGCATGGAAATGCTGAATTCTATAAGGCCAAGCCTGAAATATGTGTGTCCGAGTCTCCTATCAAAAGTTACAGTGTCTTTATGACTTGGTGAAAATCGCCTTATTCGGCGAGACAGTGCGTTTCTCGCCTGAAACATTATGGGTTTTCATTTTGTGAATAACTTGAAATCTTAGCTCAAACAGCTGCAAAACCTATTAATTCAGCATGGAAATGCTGAATTCTATAAGCCAAGCCTGAAATATGTGTGTCCGAGTCTCCTATCAAAAGTTACAGCTGTCTTTATGGACTTGGTGAAAATCGCCTTATTTCGGCGAGACAGTGCGTTTCTCGCCTGAAACACATTATGGGTTTTTCATTTTGTGAATAACTTGAAAATCTTAGCTCAAACAGCTGCAAAACCTATTAATTCAGCATGGAAATGCTGAATTCTATAAAGCCAAGCCTGAAATATGTGTGTCCGAGTCTCGTATCAAAAGTTACAGCTGTCTTTATGGAGTTGGTGAAAATCGCCTTATTTCGGCGAGACAGTGCGTTTCTCGCCTGAAACACATTATGGGTTTTCATTTTGTGAATAACTTGAAAATCTTAGCTCAAACAGCTGCAAAACCTATTAATTCAGCATGGAAATGGTGAATTCTATAAGGCCAAGCCTGAAATATGTGTGTCCGAGTCTCCTATCAAAAGTTACAGCTGTCTTTATGGACTTGGTGAAAATCGCCTTATTTCGGCGAGACAGTGCGTTTCTCGCCTGAAACACATTATGGGTTTTTCATTTTGTGAATAACTTGAAAATCTTAGCTCAAACAGCTGCAAAACCTATTAATTCAGCATGGAAATGCTGAATTCTATAAAGCCAAGCCTGAAATATGTGTGTCCGAGTCTCCTATCAAAAGTTACAGCTGTCTTTATGGACTTGGTGAAAATCGCCTTATTTCGGCGAGACAGTGCGTTTCTCGCCTGAAACACATTATGGGTTTTCATTTTGTGAATAACTTGAAAATCTTAGCTCAAACAGCTGCAAAACCTATTAATTCAGCATGGAAATGGTGAATTCTATAAGGCCAAGCCTGAAATATGTGTGTCCGAGTCTCCTATCAAAAGTTACAGCTGTCTTTATGGACTTGGTGAAAATCGCCTTATTTCGACGAGACAGTGCGTTTCTCGCCTGAAACACATTATGGGTTTTCATTTTGTGAATAACTTGAAAATCTTAGCTCAAACAGCTGCAAAACCTATTTCCCCAGCATGGAAATGGTGAATTCTATAAGGCCAAGCCTGAAATATGTGTGTCCGAGTCTCCTATCAAAAGTTACAGCTGTCTTTATGGACTTGGTGAAAATCGCCTTATTTCGGCGAGACAGTGCGTTTCTCGCCTGAAACACATTATGGGTTTTCATTTTGTGAATAACTTGAAAATCTTAGCTCAAACAGAGGAGAACTGCGGTATACTCGTCGTCCACCCCATCCGGCCATCACAGCGATGGCCCCCTGCCTATACTGAACTTCCAGCAGGTTGTGTGTGAAGAACTTGCTAAGAGCAAAACCTATTAATTCAGCATGGAAATGCTGAATTCTATAAGGCCAAGCCTGAAATATGTGTGTCCGAGTCTCCTATCAAAAGTTACAGCTGTCTTTATGGAGTTGGTGAAAATCGCCTTATTTCGGCGAGACAGTGCGTTTCTCGCCTGAAACACATTATGGGTTTTCATTTTGTGAATAACTTGAAAATCTTAGCTCAAACAGCTGCAAAACCTATTAATTCAGCATGGAAATGCTGAATTCTATAAGGCCAAGCCTGAAATATGTGTGTCCGAGTCTCCTATCAAAAGTTACAGCTGTCTTTATGGACTTGGTGAAAATCGCCTTATTTCGGCGAGACAGTGCGTTCTCGCCTGAAACACATTATGGTTTTCATTTTGTGAATAACTTGAAAATCTTAGCTCAAACAGCTGCAAAACCTATTAATTCAGCATGGAAATGCTGAATTCTATAAGGCCAAGCCTGAAATATGTGTGTCCGAGTCTCCTATCAAAAGTTACAGCTGTCTTTATGGACTTGGTGAAAATCGCCTTATTTCGGCGAGACAGTGCGTTTCTCGCCTGAAACACATTATGGGTTTTCATTTTGTGAATAACTTGAAAATCTTAGCTCAAACAGCTGCAAAACCTATTTCCCCAGCATGGAAATGCTGAATTCTATAAGGCCAAGCCTGAAATATGTGTGTCCGAGTCTCCTATCAAAAGTTACAGCTGTCTTTATGGACTTGGTGAAAATCGCCTTATTTCGGCGAGACAGTGCGTTTCTCGCCTGAAACACATTATGGGTTTTCATTTTGTGAATAACTTGAAAATCTTAGCTCAAACAGCTGCAAAACCTATTTCCCCAGCATGGAAATGCTGAATTCTATAAGGCCAAGCCTGAAATATGTGTGTCCGAGTCTCCTATCAAAAGTTACAGCTGTCTTTATGGACTTGGTGAAAATCGCCTTATTTCGGCGAGACAGTGCGTTTCTCGCCTGAAACACATTATGGGTTTTTCATTTTGTGAATAACTTGAAAATCTTAGCTCAAACAGCTGCAAAACCTATTAATTCAGCATGGAAATGCTGAATTCTATAAGGCCAAGCCTGAAATATGTGTGTCCGAGTCTCCTATCAAAAGTTACAGCTGTCTTTATGGAGTTGGTGAAAATCGCCTTATTTCGGCGAGACAGTGCGTTTCTCGCCTGAAACACATTATGGGTTTTCATTTTGTGAATAACTTGAAAATCTTAGCTCAAACAGCTGCAAAACCTATTAATTCAGCATGGAAATGCTGAATTCTATAAGGCCAAGCCTGAAATATGTGTGTCCGAGTCTCCTATCAAAAGTTACAGCTGTCTTTATGGACTTGGTGAAAATCGCCTTATTTCGGCGAGACAGTGCGTTTCTCGCCTGAAACACATTATGGGTTTTCATTTTGTGAATAACTTGAAAATCTTAGCTCAAACAGCTGCAAAACCTATTAATTCAGCATGGAAATGCTGAATTCTATAAGGCCAAGCCTGAAATATGTGTGTCCGAGTCTCCTATCAAAAGTTACAGCTGTCTTTATGGACTTGGTGAAAATCGCCTTATTTCGGCGAGACAGTGCGTTTCTCGCCTGAAACACATTATGGGTTTTCATTTTGTGAATAACTTGAAAATCTTAGCTCAAACAGCTGCAAAACCTATTTCCCCAGCATGGAAATGCTGAATTCTATAAGGCCAAGCCTGAAATACGTGTGTCCGAGTCTCCTATCAAAACTTACAGCTGTCTTTATGGACTTGGTGAAAATCGCCTTATTTCGGCGAGACAGTGCGTTTCTCGCCTGAAACACATTATGGGTTTTCATTTTGTGAATAACTTGAAAATCTTAGCTCAAACAGCTGCAAAACCTATTAATTCAGCATGGAAATGCTGAATTCTATAAGGCCAAGCCTGAAATATGTGTGTCCGAGTCTCCTATCAAAAGTTACAGCTGTCTTTATGGACTTGGTGAAAATCGCCTTATTTCGGCGAGACAGTGCGTTTCTCGCCTGAAACACATTATGGGTTTTCATTTTGTGAATAACTTGAAAATCTTAGCTCAAACAGCTGCAAAACCTATTAATTCAGCATGGAAATGCTGAATTCTATAAGGCCAAGCCTGAAATACGTGTGTCCGAGTCTCCTATCAAAAGTTACAGCTGTCTTTATGGACTTGGTGAAAATCGCCTTATTTCGGCGAGACAGTGCGTTTCTCGCCTGAAACACATTATAGGTTTTCATTTTGTGAATAACTTGAAAATCTTAGCTCAAACAGCTGCAAAACCTATTTCCCCAGCATGGAAATGGTGAATTCTATAAGGCCAAGCCTGAAATATGTGTGTCCGAGTCTCCTATCAAAAGTTACAGCTGTCTTTATGGACTTGGTGAAAATCGCCTTATTTCGGCGAGACAGTGCGTTTCTCGCCTGAAACACATTATGGGTTTTCATTTTGTGAATAACTTGAAAATCTTAGCTCAAACAGCTGCAAAACCTATTAATTCAGCATGGAAATGCTGAATTCTATAAGGCCAAGCCTGAAATATGTGTGTCCGAGTCTCCTATCAAAAGTTACAGCTGTCTTATGGACTTGGTGAAAATCGCCTTATTTCGGCGAGACAGTGCGTTTCTCGCCTGAAACACATTATGGGTTTTCATTTTGTGAATAACTTGAAAATCTTAGCTCAAACAGCTGCAAAACCTATTTCCCCAGCATGGAAATGCTGAATTCTATAAGGCCAAGCCTGAAATACGTGTGTCCGAGTCTCCTATCAAAAGTTACAGCTGTCTTTATGGACTTGGTGAAAATCGCCTTATTTCGGCGAGACAGTGCGTTTCTCGCCTGTACGGTGTACATTTTAGGACATCGTCAGGTCTCAGGAAAAAAGGTGTCAGGTATCAGACTCACATGGAAAATTGTCAGGTCTCAGACTCACATGGAAAATTGTCAGGTATCAGACTCACATGGTAAATTGTCAGGTCTCAGACTCACATGGTAAATTGTCAGGTCTCAGACTCACATGGAAAATTGTCAGGTATCAGACTCACATGGAAAATTGTCAGGTATCAGACTCACATGGTAAATTGTCAGGTCTCAGACTCACATGGTAAATTGTCAGGTCTCAGACTCACATGGAAAATTGTCAGGTATCAGACTCACATGGAAAATTGTCAGGTATCAGACTCACATGGAAAATTGTCAGGTCTCAGACTCACATGGAAAATTGTCAGGTATCAGACTCACATGGTAAATTGTCAGGTCTCAGACTCACATGGTAAATTGTCAGGTCTCAGACTCACATGGAAAATTGTCAGGTATCAGACTCACATGGAAAATTGTCAGGTATCAGACTCACATGGTAAATTGTCAGGTCTCAGACTCACATGGTAAATTGTCAGGTCTCAGACTCACATGGAAATTGTCAGGTATCAGACTCACATGGAAAATTGTCAGGTATCAGACTCACATGGAAAATTGTCAGGTCTCAGACTCACATGGAAAATTGTCAGGTATCAGACTCACATGGTAAATTGTCAGGTCTCAGACTCACATGGTAAATTGTCAGGTATCAGACTCACATGGTAAATTGTCAGGTCTCAGACTCACATGGAAAATTGTCAGGTATCAGACTCACATGGAAATTGTCAGGTATCAGACTCACATGGAAAATTGTCAGGTCTCAGACTCACATGGTAAATTGTCAAGTCTCAGACTCACATGGTAAATTGTCAGGTCTCAGACTCACATGGTAAATTGTCAGGTCTCAGACTCACATGGTAAATTGTCAGGTCTCAGACTCACATGGTAAATTGTCAGGTATCAGACTCACATGGTAAATTGTCAGGTCTCAGAAAATCTTCCTGCAGGTGGCGCTGTTGTCATGTCCCATCCAAATTGATTTCCAAATACGTCATCAACGTGTGACAGTGGGAGAGCGCAAGGTCATTGACCTCACCGGAGTTTTACCGCGGTCCAGGCTCCTAACGACACAAGGTAAGTTTAACTTTTCTCCCTTTTGTTCATATTTTGACACAGTTGTGTGATATTAAGTTGCGGTAATGTTGTGAAAGTTACCTATCAAAGAAGGAAATCTAGTTTTGTACGAAACCAAATCAGCACTATTCTTGTCTGGCCAATTCGTTCTAGCTAGCGACAGTGGTGGTGAAACGTGATTTAAATTTAAACTGTTTAGTAATTGTTTTGTATATGTTTCAGCAAATGGACAAGCTGAAAGCTTACGAGCAGCCTGCATCCTTTCTCTCGCTGTTTTCTCTTTTCTATATTGCTACTGTTGAGATATTTTGTGATCCTGATATGTATTTTTCTGTTGTTGTTTTTAGACTTTTCTGCAATGTCATCCGACGATGATGAAAGGAGTATCCGACTCTGGCTGTTTCTTATGACTGTACCAAAAATACTTTTTTTTTTTTTTTTTAAAGAGCATTAAAAATAAATGACGAAAGTACAACTTATTTATTAACTACTGTTCACCTCTTTCATATTAAAGAAGTGTATTTTTTGCTACACATATTTTATTTGTGGGCACTGAATAGACGCTGCTTTAGTATAATTGCCACCTAAAAAGATTTAGTAATTTACTGGTTAATTACTTATGTTCAGTGTAAGAGGTGGGTGATCAATTAGACTATTTTTGTTACACTTAACCTTTCAAGATACGATGATAATAACATTGTTCAACAAAGGCTTAAAACAAAAGGAAATCAGCTGTGTACTCAATTCATATGGGCATAAATAAGGTAAGTCTGCATTTCAACAGTTTCCATGACAACTCTCTAAAATTACAAAACATGCAGTTGTCCTTTAATATAATGCAAGTCTGTGTTGTCTTTTAACAGTGAGAGGCATCTGAGACGAGTTTTAAAACTTCTAGGGTTGAAGCGAAGATGCCCCCAACGACCTTTTACTGAAATCCACAAAGCAGTGGAGGTAAGTGTTAAAACATCAGTGCAAAAATACATATTTTCCTGAAGTCTGTGTTAGGAGCTATTGTTGAAACAATAAATGTTATTTTCTGTAGTTATTTAAAAAAGCCCATTCAATTAATTGTTTGTTTGTTTTTTAGAGTGAGATGAAACAGTGTTCTCCTGAACAAGGAATCAGGGCAATGGTAAAGCGGGTAAGGGATGTCAGAGGAGTGCGGCCTTGTTACAGGTTGGTTTCCATAGTGTGTACTCAATATAATCAAGTATTCTCTTGTTTTACTGTTGAGCTCAGAGTAAAATCTATTGTTACTGTAGAGACGATGTTGCTAATATAATGAGGGATATGGATGCAAGTGGTCTTCAGAGGAGATCTCCTGGAAAGAAGAAAATTCCCCGTCGGAATTACATCAGCCGTGGTCCAAATGACACCTGGCACATTGATGGTATTTATTTTATCTTTTCAATTAACCTTCCTGTCATGTTTTGATGTTACTTCTGTCGAAACAAATTGTAATTTTTATTTGTTGTTTCATATAGGCAATGATAAACTGAAGTTCTTTGGAATGTGGATACATTTGGGGATTGATGGTAGGTCTGAATATGGCATTCGCTACTTAATTGATTATATTCAGATATAGTACAAAGTTGCTTCAAGATAAGGATGTGAGGTAAACTGAGGTGTTATCTCTCCTGAGTAGTCTAGGGCAGGGATGGGCAACTCCAGGCCTCGAGGTGCCGGTGTCCTGCAGGTTTTAGATGTGTCCTTGATCCACAGCTGATTCAAATGGCTAAATTACCCTCACAACATGTTTTGTAGTTCTCCAGAGGCCTGGTAATGAACTAATCATTTTATTCAAGTGTGTTTACCCAGGGTGAGATCTAAAACATGCAGGACATTGGCCCTCGAGGTCTGGAATGGGCCAAGCCTGGTCTAAGGGACCAAGATAAAGTATGAATAGTGAAGGAGGATTCAAGATGGCATTTTTTAAAAGGTTTATTTCCTGCTAGTCCATTCAGACTGGCAGTTATTTCAGGGAGGGCCAAGAACAACACAACAAATAAAACATCCCTGATATAAAGTAAACAGAATTTAACTCCAAAGAAAATAAAATGTACAATTTACGATAACCTACCTAACCAACACAATAAACAGGAGAATACAAAACAAAAGGCAGCTCTCTCCTCGCATCAGTCTGAACACAGTCAAGGGTCACATTCAATTCCAAAGGCATGTAAGCCTACATAACTATGGCAGTCAAAATGGCCGGAGGAACCAGAAACAACGCCTAGACAGAATACAATGGAAAACCAGAATACTCTTGGGAATGTAACAAAAACCAAACATATTGCCAAAACATGATTAAATCATATGTACGAGTGGCCGCTTTTCAATTTCTCTCTTTTCAGATTTTCCAGGAAGGTTCTATGGCTAAAGGTGGGCACATCCAACCGCAAACAAAACTTTGTGGCCAGATACTTCTTTGAGGCTGTTCAAGAACAGGGTGGTATGCAATATACTTAAAAAAGGGGGGTTAAAAAAAGATTACATTTTGGTTATAAATTTATTTTTTCATCATTCACTAATTATCTTCAGTTTGTGTCTTTAGGCTGTCCTCAAATGATTCGGGGGGACAGAGGAAAGGAGAACCTTGTTGTTGGTCAAATGCAGATGGCATTTCACATGCGAGATCTTGGGAATCAGGCATGGAGTGCTTCAGAATGGGGACATCAGTGCACAACCAGGTATGTCTTTAAGCTGGTAAATGACTATTTCTAAAGTAACAACCTGACAACAAAACTGATAATGTCATGTTTATGTTGTTTAGAGAGCTGAATGTTTTAACAGTATTTTAAAGCGGACATGGATTAAGAAATGGCTGACAACATTTGAGGTAAAGCAAATCTTTCACCTGTAAAACCTAATAACAAAGACTAGCCATCAAAATTGCGCTAAACATACGATGGATTAGTTTATCTGAAAACACTATGCTGGAATTTTTTTTTTTTTTTGTACATCTGTACCTTTTCACTGATGAAATGCTCACCTTCACAACTTATGTCTTTTTCAAAACCACATGCTTAGGCCATGATGGAGTCTGGGATCCTTGAACTGGACAATCCTGTGCACATGTAAGTCAATATTTTTAGACATGAAAAATGATCAAGCAGCAGTATGAAAGTATGTGGTCTAGGAATGCCTTTGTTTTTGAGTACTGATTAAAAATTAGCTTTTACATATTCTTCCTCAAAGAAGCAGATGAACATATTAACTTTTTAATTATCCTTTTCATAGCAACTGCTTGCAGTACTCACACTTGCCACTGCTTCAAAGAGACTTAAAAACGGAGCAAACAGTTTGGAACACCCATGACATCCGCAAGCAACGCAATGCACCAGGTCCATTTGGGAAACCCGACCTTCTGTTTACCTCACCACCTCCTGGTATGTCATTTGAAAGTCTGTGGGGTTTTTTTCTTTTTTTTCTTTTAACTTTCATTAGTTTACTTTTACTTTAATATAGCACTCTTCACAGGATAAAAACCACAAAGTGGCTTCACAATAATATAAAACAGACATAACAGCACAATCGAACATACAGAATAAATACAATCAAGGAAACATAATGATGTAGGGCAGAGCATTTCATGACCTGGGAGCCACCGTTCTGCAAGATCTATTGCCTCTGGTCTTCTGGTGGGACTACTAACAGCCATTGATTAGATGATCACAGGCTGGGAGAGGGAGTGTGGGGTTCTATAAGATCAGAAATGTAGGCAGGAGCTTCACGATTCGGAGCTTTGAAAGTCATTACTAAAATTTTAAAATGATTTTTCTAAAATATACTGGAATCCAGTGTAATGAGCGTAAAACTGTTATAATGTGCTTTCTTTTATTTGTCTTCCTAAGAAGCTTACTTCTGGTACAATCTGAGATTTCTGAATTTCTACTGTCAATACAAATATGGCTTCATATTGGCACCTTTAACTAAAATTAATCAAAATGTTTGAGTGATATTTACATCTTTCAGTTTCTGCAATAACATCTGTAAAAACTGACTGCTTATTATACAGGTTGTAGAACAGCTTTATGATTATTCATTTATTTTTAACATTCCAAAGTGAACATCTTTTCAATATTGTCTTTCATTCGCAGGATATGGCAATGTGCTGCACATAGTTGACCCAGACCTTTTAGACTACGCCAAGCAATTAATCTGTGAGGTGGAAGAGCCTTCACTGGTAGCAAACCAGGAATTCAGAGACATGTGCCAGAACATTTTAGAAAACAGCCAATTTCCCTGCACACCTGATGGTTGCCTTGCTGCATACCTCATGCTAGTCCAAGAGCTGACAACTGCCATGAACAGAAATGCAGTTCCTACACCTTCTACGTTTGCAGAGGCAAATGACATATACATCTTTCTGAAGAGACAGAGGATGGAAGGTGCACCAGTAAACATTTCCAATGACCAATAAATCATACAACATTGTTTGTTAACATTTATTTATCCTTGTTTACAATCAACAGGTAATTTGAAAACTGTCTGACCAACAAAATGTACAATAAAATGTTGAAAAACAATTGACAAGGTGCCATCTTTCATAATGATTCAGTGTTTCATTTAACACAACTTTTGTTAACCCTAATGTATAACATAATTAACATTGAAAGACTTTTGAACTGCAGACTGTAGCAACATTACCACTTGTAGCCATATCGGCTTGTAAGATCAAGGCCTGACTTGAGAAACTTAACAACATCAGATGCGGAAGGCCTTGAGTCTGGGTCATAGCTCACCAAACCACCAAGAAACTGTTTGTCACTGAGATGTGATAGGGCATGTGGTGGGGTTTTGGTGGCCATTAGTGCAGCCAGTTCTCTTTGTTTTTAACAGTCCACGGAGCGGACCCCGTCAGGATCTCCAGATATGTGGCTCCGAGGGACCACATGTCTGTCTGGAACGAGGCCTCTTCAAACATCAGTATGCATTCAGGAGCCATGTAAAGATATGTGCCACCAGCTGGACCAATAACCTGGGCAGTGAACTTACTCCCTTGACGAAGCATCACAGTGTCTCTTATGTTTGCCATGCCCAGTCTGTCAGGACTGCCTTCTTAGAAGGGTGGTGAACCTATAGGTATACACACGAGAACTTATCAGGTTGTCTTAAATCTCACAAATGTTATCAAAACTGTCATTCCAAAGACCACAGCTCATAATTGAAAAAAAAAAACCCCTCAAAGCTTTTAGCACCCAGATCACCCAACCACTGCAGATTTATTCTGAGATTGTTTATTATACCTAACATTGAAATTAACAGATTGGATAATGATCAAACACGGTTTTATAGTCCTGTTCTTTTTTTTATCCCCATTCCACTTAAGAAAGTGGTACAGACTAATAGAACAATAGAAAAATTCAGTTTGTAAAGCCTAAACTTATTACAACATGTTTGGGAATTTTGTAGGTGTGCAACAACCAACATATTAAAGAAACAATGTAAGGCTTCCTACTTAAAAAAAGTCCTTTATATGAATATACCAGAACAGTTCCTCGTTGAAATGTAGTGTTAATAGACTGAAGAGAATAAAGTTCAATAAAGAAAAATTCAGTATGGCTTATGTAGAAATGTTTAGCTTATTTTAGGCTTAGACATGTAGGAATGTTTAGTTTTTAGAGTTTAGAAATATGTTAACTTAGAATGTAGAATTATTGTAAAGACACTGACACTGCCCTCAATGTAATAAAGGCCTGATTGTGTCATGAACTTAGAAGTAGATTTTATGAGGCCCTCCCCCATTTGAGCTGTGAAACTAAGACAAAGAGGAGTTGATAAGTGGAAATTCCTCAGGGTATACTTAGGAGGGGGTTTCAACATTTGTGACTTGATAACGTGGTCTGGAACGGAGATGGGTTTTTATGACATCCGGGAAGTCACTACATTGAGACACACACCTGCAGTGCTTTACTTTACGCACCCACACCCACATGCACACTCACTCACGTGTATGAGTGAGTGTGCATGAGTGAGTGTATGTGCGCATACCTGTGTGTATACACAGGTATGCGCACATAGTCACTCACGAACACTCACGTAGTACGTGGGAGCGCGCACATGTAGGCATTCACGTGCTCGCACACACACAAACATGTAAACATGGTGATTAGTTTTATGGCACCTCGTAGAGGGTTAGAAGGGGGTCACTTATACAAAACTGCATGTAACGGACAAAGGAGTTGAGATCTGCAGAGGAAGTCCGGGTTCTGTACATCTCCTTCTATAAGCTATAATCAATAAGTGTGTATTAATAAAATATTGTAATTGACTACTCTGAGTCCGGTGTTTTTTCTGGAAGCCTGACGAATACACGAACTGTGGTGAAACTGCTTTTTGCAACACTTACCATGACATTTGCTGGCTTTATATCCTGGTGAATGATTCTCTGTGCATGGATGTACTCTACTGCCATGGATAAGTCCAGTGATATGAAACCGGCATCATCCCCTTCAAGCTATCAGACAATATATAATGGGACCTAAGACCAACAAAGTCAATGTTTGGAAGTGTCCATCAAAAATCCCTGATTGCAGTCTCTTGTGAAACTGTAAGCAGAGGTGAATGGTGTGTGTGAGCAAGGTGGCCAACAAATCTGACTCAGTTACACCAGTCCTGTCTGGAGGACTGGACCAAAATCCCTGAAAAATATTGTAAGAATATTGTAGAAGAAAACCTAAAATGTCTGAACTCATCCATGTAAAAAAAAGCAATTCTACCAAAATAGTAAAGAAGCTTATTATTAGAAAGTTAAGATTATTATTTTACTAAGTTCATACTTTTCTGGCATATGGCAATTAAAGATCATTTTTGTAATTCTAAATGGTTGAAAACATGAGAGAAAAAAATTAATCAGTCTTTTTATATGTTGTACGCAAAGATGGTTTCAAGTACATATTTAAAGAAATGCCAGCAATAAGAAGTTCTGTTTTAATATGATGGTATTAAGATTATTCACAAAATGTATTCAATATAAATTATGAGTATTGGTACCTTCACCAAGCAGCTGTCTGTGTGAAGCACTTGCTGCAGGGTTGCGCCATGAATGTATTCAGCTGCCAACAAAAAGCAGGACTCAGTGCGGGCAACTGCCATTAGTCTGACGATGTTGGGGTGAGACAGTCTCCTAATAAAAAAAAAAAAAATAGAGGCATTACAGCTTGAGGAACAATCGATTTTGAAAATGAAACAAAAATAAGTGTGTCAAAGTTCTTACAGTGAAACATTTATCTCATGATGAATGTCGCTGTCCTCCATCCCTTGTTGGCCACACACGATCCTTTTAACAGCTGCTGGAGTACCATGAAAAGAACCTCTATATACCTTGCCAAATGTCCCTTCTCCCAGTAGATTGTCCTCGCTGTATGTAATTAAAGCCTCTTCCACATATGGAACACGTGGAAGATACACTTGGGGATAAAAAACACAAAGTAACATACATTAACATACAGCTACTGCTAAACATTCTTCTATTAACTGCTGGATTAGTAATATCTAGGTTTACTCCAGGAACTTGAGTACCAAATAGTGAAGAATGAAAACCTTTATTTACAATTTTGTCTGATGATATGATGTTAGCCCTAAATGCGAAATAATGCTTACATGATGGCGACTTTGGAGTTGTGTTGAAGGACTCTGCAAAATCTATCAAAAGCTCACTATTTCCAGCACCTTCAGATAGCTCTTCAGCTCCCTCCATAGCTTCTTTTGCCTCAATAACTGCATGTGGTAACATGTCTTGGCTCACTGCTCCACCTGGACCTAGAGATGACCCTACATTTTCCTCCTTCCTTTGCTTGGACTGGCTTTTCTTTCTGACTCTCCCTGTTTCAAATTCACCTGAGCTGGATGTTTCTGGATGGAAATCCTATGAACACATTCAGCCAAGATATACTTTTTGCAGGGTGCACTGTGAAAATATCCACATTTATGACAATGATAAGAAATTAATTGGTCTGTTCAAAAAGAAGCCATGGTTTTACCTGTTCTGCAACATTTTGTCCTATGAGGGTTTCAGGAAGTTCATCTGCAGAATAAGATGCATATTACAAATGTGCAATGACCAAGATAGTAAACAAGTGTGTAAAGGTTGGAAATGTAATGCAAACAAAATAAGAAGTCAATTTTAATGATTTAGTTAGATGTCCAGGCATTCACCTAAACTGCAACTTTCATCACCACCCACTTTAGTTACAGGGTCTTCATCTGTAAAATAACACATTAATTGCAATATATCTGAATGCCCACCATAGTCCGTGTACCACAGGGGTGGGCAATTCCAGGCCCCGAGGGCCGGTGTCCCTGCAGGTTTTAGATCTCACCTTGGGTCAACACACCTGAATCACATGATTAGTTCGTTACCAGGCCTCTGGAGAACATCAGGACATGTTGAGGAGATAATTTAGCCATTTAAATCAGCTGTGTTGGTTCAAGGACACATGTAAAACCTGTAGGGACACCGGCCCTCGGTGTCCACCCCTGGTGTACCATGTTCAATCACACAATCAAAAATATTCAATTTGGTTTGGGCAGGCACACACCTGAGATGGAACTTTGATCATCCAAACACACGACCTCTGTACAAAAAGTAAAATTATTTCATACCATACAAAATCGAGTGCTAGACAGTAGTTAATAGCAATATTGATCACTTTATTACCCAGTTGTCTTCGCCCGATGTATAGTGTTCTTTTCCACAGATGTGTAATATCAGAAACAGTTCTGTATTCTTTGTGGAAATCCTCCTTACTCCACCTGGTCCCGTCAGAATGACAAAGAGTGAACTCACTCCCCTCAGTACGCTCTGGCCAGAAGCGTTCTTTGGCTATGGTAATTAAATCATCATAGGTTTCATGGCCTTGCAGGATGATTCGAGGTGGAGCTTCGTCCATTATTAACTTCTGGTACCGTCCACACCTTCTCGGAGTTCTTGGTTTCCACTCCATGGGAGCCATTCTGACCTAGCATCAAGGAGAAAAAGCAAAGTTTATGAAAAAATATGCCTTTTTAGACAGTTAATTATTAATATATTGCTGATAGTCATACACATAGCTTCACTTTTTAACTAACCTTCAATAATGATTTGCCATGGTCCAAACGTTTATCATTCAATGGAAATTGCCTTTTCTTTACTTGAGGCTGTAGTAGTTTCTTGGCTTTACCAAAGGCCTCTGCTGCACCTGTAATGGATGAAGTTGAAAGTTAATCAAACTGATCCGCAGAAAGTTCTATATTACAACTGATCTTAAAGCAAAATAATTGGGGTTTTCTTACTGAGAAATTCATTGCCACTTGTTGAAGGAGTGTCATCTGCAATATAAATAGGGCAGTGATGTGAAACATGTGCTTTATAGAATTCTACTACAATCACAGACTACTGCACACTGATCTGCTTTCAAAATGTATTGCATCTATAAATAAAGTGGTTAGTCAATCATAACCTGCTAAGCATATCATGTTATATAAAGGAGATTATTTTACATGTTGTTCAAAAGTATCAAAACCTACCTGATTTTTCTGCTACCAGGAGCTTTTTTCGTTGTTATCAAAGCCTTTTTGGGTAATCTCGCCTTCAAATAAAATTTTAGAAAGTAAGGAGTTATAGCTAGACTGTAGGAGCCAATCCTACATGAGTATCTAACTTTTAAATTGCAATGAAGAAATCCATCTTTTGTCAGTTTTTTTTAACTAGGGCACTCCGACAATATCACAAGTAATAACTATATACGTCTTTTAACATGCATATTAATTAGAAGAGGAATACCAAACAATGTTAAACCATTAAAGCACGATATTGTCAGGGTTGTTGGCAGTTAAAAAAGGAAATTGCAAGCATTACAAAAACATTTAATAAAGCGTTTGATTACCATTTTCAAGTCTTTTTTCAGCTGCTCGTAAGCTTTCAGCTTGTCCATTTGCTGAAACATATACAAAACAATTACTAAACAGTTTAAATTTAAATCACGTTTCACCACCACTGTCGCTAGCTAGAACGAATTGGCCAGACAAGAATAGTGCTGATTTGGTTTCGTACAAAACTAGATTTCCTTCTTTGATAGGTAACTTTCACAACATTACCGCAACTTAATATCACACAACTGTGTCAAAATATGAACAAAAGGGAGAAAAAGTTAAACTTACCTTGTGTCGTTAGGAGCCTGGACCGCGGTAAAACTCCGGTGAGGTCAATGACCTTGCGCTCTCCCACTGTCACACGTTGATGACGTATTTGGAAATCAATTTGGATGGGACATGACAACAGCGCCACCTGCAGGAAGATTTTCTGAGACCTGACAATTTCCATGTGAGTCTGAGACCTGACAATTTACCATGTGAGTCTGAGACTGACAATTTACCATGTGAGTCTGAGACCTGACAATTTTCCATGTGAGTCTGAGACCTGACAATTTACCATGTGAGTCTGAGACCTGACAATTTACCATGTGAGTCTGAGACCTGACAATTTACCATGTGAGTCTGACTGACAATTTACCATGTGAGTCTGAGACCTGACAATTTACCATGTGAGTCTGACCTGACAATTTACCATGTGAGTCTGAGCCTGACAATTTACCATGTGAGTCTGAGACCTGACAATTTTCCATGTGAGTCTGAGACCTGACAATTTACCATGTGAGTCTGAGACCTGACAATTTACCATGTGAGTCTGAGACCTGACAATTTCCATGTGAGTCTGAGACTGACAATTTACCATGTGAGTCTGAGACCTGACAATTTTCCATGTGAGTCTGAGACCTGACAATTTACCATGTGAGTCTGAGACCTGACAATTTTCCATGTGAGTCTGAGACCTGACAATTTACCATGTGAGTCTGAGACCTGACAATTTACCATGTGAGTCTGATACCTGACAATTTTCCATGTGAGTCTGAGACCTGACAATTTTCCATGTGAGTCTGAGACCTGACAATTTACCATGTGAGTCTGAGACCTGACAATTTACCATGTGAGTCTGAGACCTGACAATTTCCATGTGAGTCTGAGACCTGACAATTTTCCATGTGAGTCTGATACCTGACACCTTTTTCCTGAGACCTGACGATGTCC